>NW_005874578.1:5376-15238 GCF_000147115.1 Myotis lucifugus
TCCATGTTTTGTATTTTGCCAAATTTTGTCATCTAGCCCATCTATCAACAAATGACAAACTGAATTATGTAGAGGAGGGAATGATTGTGAATGCTGGTGAAAGAGTAGATGATGGTAAATAAGATTGATTTTAATAGGCTACTCTCTTGAGACCGGAACATGTTCCAATATTAGACTTTGTGCTCAGCACATTGTAGCTACTTAATAAATACCTGTTGAATGAATGGATAAACTTTATTCATTGCAAAAATGCCTAAATGCTCTCCAAGGAAAAGAAAGTACTGCCTAATATGCTTCTGACCTCAAGTTTTATTTCACAGGGAATTGAGCATGCTTTTAACAGAAACTGAATGTTCTCTAGAAGTTTAGGGCATAGGTAGATTGATAACCACCTTTGATGCTCAGCAGGGAACTCATAAATAGTTAAGCATATGCAAATTACTTGAGAAAAGTTGGTCTTCATTTGTGGTTTTAGGTCAGAATAATGATTTTCTCTTTCAAACAGAACCAAATGGATGTGTCAAAAGAGGTAAAATTCTTAATGGGAGTGGACATAAATGGTTACTAACCCGCTGCTAAGGTTACAAATGTCACTGGTAGTTGTCATGATAATAGAGCAGAGGGTCCTTCATTATTTCAAATGCATTTCCATATCCACAGGTAGTCAGATAAGTGACCATTACCACATGTACCAAAAGGACAAACAGATGGTGCTCAGATCATTCATTTTTTTGTGTGTCTTACAGGATTCAAGCATTTTGGAAGTCATTCAGAGTCATGTGTTTTATATCAACTTATGTAGAAACATTTACATATATTGAACCTTTGCCCTTCTCCTCCTGGCTTTTTCTCTCTCTCCCCTTTCTTATATCCCAAGTGTGCAAGTGTGAAAGTGCAGTGTAGACCTTTTCCCAGGGTGACTGGGAAATTTTCCATTGAGATTCCAAGTGAGAATTTTCTATTAATCTTCAGGTCTGCCAGGAACCTCCTGGCATAATAAATGGCCCAATCCGAATCACATGAAAAGAGCCTTTCCCTCCTACTTGAGTTTTCCACATTCAACCGTTTTGCCACAGAACTTGAAGGGAGGATGGTGGGCACGTTGACAAAACACAACCAGCTCACGCTGGCATGGCTGATTCAGAACTTCCCAGCAGTTATCCTCCAGCAGCGTTTCGAACAGATTGTACCCACAACCCAGACTGGCCACTGATATGGCCGAGGAAACAAACTAGCTGAGCAGAGTCCATTTTAGGGCTGTTTTGTTGTTGCCTGGTCATATAGATAAAGTCAGTGGGTCACCTAGATAAAGTCATTATACATGGTCTCTTCCCAGGCTGTTGCAATGACCTCATTACAGTCCACCGTGGAGCAGGTGGTACTCTTATTTGACTCAGCCAAACCCAGCTAATAGAACTGGTGATTTGGAATCTTTTCAGATGTTGCTGAGAATTATAAGTTTGACAGCGAGGACAGGATAACTTTGGTAGAGGGGTATGTCCGATTCTTTAGGATTGATATAGCATTTTTGTTTGCAACTCTCTTCCATCCAACCCTCAAACACACATCCAAATAAAGTCGCTCTGAGTGCCATAAATGAACCTGTTAAGTAGAGTGACATTAAACCATAAGCTTTTTTGGCCCAAATAGAATATCTCACTTTTTTTCCTAATCCTATTCCTATCTCAATCTATGCCTTACTCTATTATTCCTCTTAATTAGATTGCTTAACTAAGAATTCTGTAGATTTAGCACCTATGAGTTCAATTATCCCCTGCTAAATTCAATTTCAATATTCAATCACATCAAGGTCCACTTCCACTCGGCCTTACCAAGCTGAGAAAGGCTGTTTGGATCAACTTTAGAGACAAACTGTTTCATTTTATATTTAGGTCCTAGAGAAATTAAGCTACATAAATGACTGTTCAATAGGCACTGAGCTGATCAGAGCTAAGTGTAGAACCTAGTCTTCTATCTCCACATTTATTTTAACACTCCGGTGTGGGGTGAATTTCCCGCCAAAATATAAGATGGCTCTGTCTTTTGGTTTTGTTCCATCCACCAAAAGGGTGGATTACAAACAAATATTTGGTAATACGCAGTTACAATCGCCCGAGTTTACACGTTTCCCGCACTCCACCGCAAATCTATATGAACCGAGTTAAAGACGGCTCCCGCGGAGTACGCGCAATTCACGCGAGCCGACTTAACTCGTTTCCCCCACTCCAAGTGTTAATATATGACAAAATTTAGTAAAAGAAAAAGTCTATACAAAAGTTTACTTACATCAGTAATAGGCATTTCAGTAATCTGGGATGTGGGAACTAATGCACCATATGAAAAGCATTAAAGAAGCCCACAGCTATGAGTACATCAGAGTAGGTGAAACCTCCTTATACAGTTTTTGTTGCCACAGGATTTTGTTTCAGCTTTTCCAAACTTTTAGTTGTAATTAGTATTTTTTGATGTTGTATCTCTGCTTATGTAAAAGTATAATATTGTGACATTTAAAAAGAGTTCCCTAAAGCTTTGTTGAATCATCAGTGCATTTCTGACTCCAAACCTTCCTGGTTAAACATCTGTATTTAGGCATTACCAAGTTACTGAGGCTTAGAAATGTGCTTTTCAACGTAGAGATCTTAGTCACTCAAATTTCTTCCAGTCTTAACTGAGGGCTTTCTCCTGTGGTGTGATACAGATAGTAACTTTCCATACTCAAATATTTCATGTGAGCAGTTCTGTTGTCTTGTTTCAGAGAAAGGGTATTGGGATTTACATGATAGATGCATTTCTGTTTCTTTTTGTTTAAAGTATTATATTATGACTAGAGGCTCGGTGCACAAAATTCATGCACTTGGGGAAGGGGGCGTAGTCCAGACTGAGGGACCTCACCGGTGCACAATCAGGTTGGGGAGGGTTGCGGGAGGCCTCCAAGGTGTGTCCAGCCCATCTCACTCAGTTTGATCAGCCAGACCCCAGCAGTAAGCTAACCTACCAGTTGGAGCATCTGCCCCCTGGTGGTCAGTGCATGTCATAGTGAGCAGTTGAGCAGCCTTAGCAATCATTAGCATATTACGCTTTAATTGGTTGTTTGGTTGTTGTGCTGTTCGGTCTATTTGCATATTACCCTTTTATTATATAGGATGGAGAGCAGCAACTTTGAACCAATAATAGTTTCAAATCTCCCTCCTCATCAACAAGCATACTTTTCTATTAAAAAAAAAATCTAAAAAAAACTCAGTGGGACAAGAATGTCTGCAACAACAAGAACCTGTTCAGTTTAACTGGATAATTATCTTTCTTGTTTTGACTACAATTCCCCCTCTCCCACCAGATACTGCCCTAAAATGTAATTAGAGCTCTCAGTTATGGGGAAGAAGCTGCTGACCCAGGTGTTCACTAGGATTGAAAGTGAGAATGTTAACACTAGATCTTAATTCACTCGTGGGAATTACCTGGCGGTGGACAGACTTGACATTTGGGTTGAAGATGAGCACTCACTCATTCATTCATTCATTCATTCAACAATATTTATTAAGCACTTTCTAAGTGCAGTCATACCACCAATTGCTAGAATGAAATAGTAAAACAAGAGAGACATGGCCCATTCCCTCAAGTTACACATGCCCTTTTTTCTTTTTTTTGTTCGTTATTTGGTCATCACTCATGAATTCATTCAGGTTCTATCTGTGGCTTCTTTATCAATTTCAGTTCTTGCCTTGCCTACTAGTCTATCTTTGCTCTATTTTTCTTTAAAACACTTATTTTCAGCCAAAAAAGACAAGGAAAATAATCAAAACCAAAACAAACAAAAAATCATAATCCCCAAATCTCAAATTGAAATATCAGTTTTTCAAAATAAGTCAATGTTCTTTTTCTCAGTCATATGATTTCCCAAAATACTGCTAAGTACATTGCACATTGGAAGTCCAAGTTTTATTTAGGAAGTGGCCAGCTATTCTTTTTTTAAAAAATATATATTTTATTGATTTTTTTACAGAGAAGAAGGGAGAGGGATAGAGAGTTAGAAACATCAATGAGAGAGAAAGATCGATCAGCTGCCTCCTGCACGCCCCTTACTGGGGATGCATCCGCAACCAAGGTACATGCCCTTGACCGGAATTGAACCTGGGACCCTTCAGTCCACAGGCTGATGCTCTATCCACTGAGCCAAACTGGTTCAGCAAGTAGCAAGCTATTCTTAACTTTTATTCCACATAGTTGTAATCATTATAGTGCCTGTTAGCATGTCATAACTCACTAACACCAACAAAATTTAACATTTTTACAAAATACATTTTATAAATATTAAGTAAGTTAAAAGTTATTTAACATTATTTAAGAGAATCTAATCCATATAATGAAACACTAAAGTAATAATAGATTATCAGTAGCATTGATAATTCAAAGATAGATCCTAAAAGATCATTATTTGAACATAATATAAATGTTTACCTTAAATATAAATAGAAATAAAAATAGAAAATTTATTAAGCAACTGAAAAGTTAAAAGAAACAGTTAAGTCATTAAAGTGGTTCAATATTTGGTTAATAAAAATTTGATAATCTAAAAAACTGATAGCTTTCTTATACTCTACTAATAAAATATAATAGAAAAATTATTGCACTATAAATATAAAACAACTATATAAATAACTCCCTAAAACTTAGGACTATAAGGGAATATGTATATAAGTACAAAATAAAACAATCATAATATTGTTTTTGGTGGGGAGTTTCAATATTATACAAATTTATATTTTCCTAAATTAATCTATAAATTTAACTAAATAAAAAGTATGACTCTGTATAAGACAACTCTCAATGTTTTTCCTGTATCATTTTGAAGAACGAATTTTCAAGAATAGCAAGAAACTTTGAAAATAATGTAGAAAGCTAGGTCACAGATATTAAAACATATTCTATAGCTAGAGAAGTTACAGCAGTTTATGTCTGTGAAAGAAGAGACAAAGCAATTGTGGTACAGAATTTGATTTCCCACGTTAGTTGAGAAAATATGCATTATTAAAAAATTATATTTAATTAGATTGCTATTAATTTGAGAAAAAGTCTATTAAAAATTGCTCTCTTAGCACACACAAAACTAAATTCCAGATAGATTGAATGTTTATATAAAACATAAAGCAACAAAAATACTGAAATAAAATATAGGTAAATGTTTTTATAATATTGAGGAGCATAACGCCAAACTCAGAAGTTATTTTTAAAAAGAAGCGAGTTTTCCTCCAAGTATTTTAAAACACTTTTGTGTGAAAAAAAAATTCATTATAAATAAAGTTAAAACAGAATTTATGTTTTGGAAATTATTTTACTACAGTTGTCAAACACTTAATATCTTTATTTGTATACTAGGGGCCCAGTGCACGAAATTCATGCACAGGTAAGGTCCCTAGTGGCTGCTGGCTGGGGCCTCCCTTCGCACCCACCTTGGCCTGGCCTCACCTGCTCACCTGCTCCACTATCCCGCCGTGATCCCACTCTTGTTGGGCCCCATTGGGGCCGGCAGTGCCTCCACTGCTGCCCGCTGCCAGTGCTGCATCGTTGCCACCCGCCATGTTCTGCACCACCCCCTGGTGGTCAGTACACATCTAACTCCTGGTCGGTTGAACTCCTGCCTGTGGGGACAATTAGCATATTAGCCTTTTATTATATAGGATAGTTGTCAAACACTTAATATTTTTCTGTGTATAAGATGTCCCCATGTATAAGACCCTCCCACATTTCCAACCCAAAATTAAGAAATCAATATTTTAAACATGTTTACATACTAGTACTATGATATTATGCAGCATATCACTTTACTCAGCCTCTGTTGCATCACTGCTCTCTTCTTCACTATTAGTTCCAGGAATATTAATTTCTTCAATTTCTATTGTATCACTTCTGTCTTCTGAGTCACTGTCTATGTATGTGAGATCATCCTCATAAACTGGTGGCATTTTCTGAACTAATTTTGTTTGTGTTCTCATGGCCAACCCTTCTCTCCTCATGAATTGAAGCACTAGTTTTTCTTTCCGGTAAAATCAACATGTTCATTTCGCTTGCAAACATTCTTGCCTGATATTGAATAAGCTTGGTTGACACATACAAACCACACTGGTGCTGTGCCATAATCCAAGTCTTAAGCCTCTGCTCCAAGTTTGCCCATTTTGCTGGTTTTCCTCTTAAGGCCTTCTTCTTTTTTGGCATCTTAAGGAGTTGTTCTTCCTGTTTCCTCCACTGTCTGGTCATATACTCAGTGGGAGGAGGTCCAAATTGTCTCTCTGCAGCTCTATTTCCATGATATTTTGCATAGCTGATTACATTCAGTTTGAATTTTGCAGAGTAAGACAATTGCTTACCGGTATTTATCTTTTTATTTTTTGACATCTTTATGGGCTCAGAACGCTCCAGTCACTGTTGTATCTGCATACTCTCTACCTCCACCTCCCACATCAAATTATGGTGTCAGCTGACTTCGGTAACAATAAGGCTGGTGATTGGAGGAAGCCTGTTTGACAAGGTATGGGCAGTTACCCACCCGTGACTTTTGTGTATAAGATGTCCCTTGATTTGCAGTCTAACAATTTTAGAAAAAATTAGCATCTTATACATGGAAAAGTGTAGTATATCCCACTGCTTACAGCTATAAAATAAAACATCCCAATAAAAATGGGGGAAAAACTCCAGGAAGAGAAAATTCAGGGGAAAAAAAAAAACTACAAATGATTATCCTATAAAATAAAAATTAAATATGCAAATTGACCAAACAATGGAATGACTGGTTGCTATGATGCGCACTGACCACCAGGGGGCAGACGCTCAATGCAGGAGATGCCCCCTGGTGGTCAGTGTGCTCCCACAGGGGGAGTGCCGCTCAGCCAGAAGCTGGGCTCATGGCTTGTGAACCTCTCCCACTTCTGCTGCAGGCAGGCGGTAAGGAGTGATAGGTTCCGGACTGCAAGAGGGCGCAGGTTGGGCTGAGGGACCCTCCCTCCAGTGCACAAATCTTGTGCACTGGGGCTCTAGCTAAAGATAAAAATCATGCTCAACCTCATTAATATCCAAATAAATGCAAATGAAAATAACAGTGATACAGTTTACTGCCACAGTAAAAATGGAGAAGAGATGAAAAAGTGGTCATCCTCCTATGCTGGTCCTGGCTTGTCCAGCTTTTATTGCTTGATATATTCATTTGTACTAAAATTTATATCTACTTATATTTTTATTCAGCAGTTCTTCTTGTAGAACTTTATAAAACAGAGAGCCAAATGAGTTGGCAAAGGGTATTAATTACAGCAATGTGGCAATAGTGAAAAATTCAGAAACAATCTAAATACCCATCAGTAAGTGACAGGTTAAATAGATTTATACCTCCATAAAAGATAATGTAATAAAACCATTATAAAAAATGTACTCTTTATGTTCTAATATTGAAAGGTGGCTTAAATGAATGATCCCTAATGAAGCCAAATGAAGCAAAAACATCCCAGCTGAATCCTTTCTGGATTCCTGATTTACAGAATCTTGAGAAAAAAAAAATTAAGGTGTTTTAAGCCACTAAGTATTGGAATGGTTTGTTACATAGAGGGAAACCCAAAATAGCCACCAGGACAGAATGAGAACAATCTGCCCAAATGCACATACAGAATGGAGTGATGAGAGTAGCCTGACTATACTGTGAAGAGAAATAAAGTCAGGGTATACAGAGTGGGGCAAAACATTAGGTCCTGGAAAACTAGGCAAAAAACAATACACACGCACACACTGTTTTCTGAAAAGAGAGACACTTGTTATATAGCTGAATTGCAACATCACAGTTTTAGAGAAAGAAAGAGGGAATTATATTCCCCCAATCTGGCTGTTTCAACTACAGATTATTTTTTCCTAGAGAGAGAAGGAAAATAATTCATTGAGAGGGTTAGTCTCAGCAAGGACAATGAAAACTTCTGTGTTGCATCTGATGGAGGATCTGAAAGCTCTAGTATCAAGCAGTTAGACCAGATGACCTTTAAGAGTTTTCTAATTCTTTGTTTCTCTAGAAAGAAGAGCTTTATTTTCTTAAATTGTTTTTCAATTGGCCTGGTCAGAGCCCTCAACATCTTGCTAATTCTCTGTGGATGCTTTTAGTTTGTCAATGGCCCTTTTAAGGGAGACATCTGGAGCTGGGCATCATATGTGCCTGACATGTGGCCTGCTTAGGGTGGAGGGTGCAATCACTCAAACAATTCCAGTCATTTTGCATGCCAGGCTTCCCAGCATGTCTAAACATTCAAGGACAACATTTATAAAAATATCTAAATAGTAATTAAAGTGCTAGATATCCTATAAAATAAAAGCCTAATATGCTAAGTGTCCAGTCATCTGGTCGTCTGTTCAATCAATCAAAGCGTAATATGCTAATGATATGCTAAGTCTGCTCAACCACTTGCTATGACCTGCACTGACCACCAGGGGGCAGATGCTCAATGCAGGAGCTGTCTCCTGGTGGTCAGTGCACTCCCACAGGTGGAGTGCCGCTCAGCCAGAAGCCAGGCTCAAGCCTGGTGCGGCAGCAGTAAGGATGTCCAACTGGGCCTAAGCCGTCAGTTGGACATCCCCTGAGGGCTTCTGGACTGTGAGAGGGCACAGGCCGGGCTGAGGGACCACCTGAGTGAATAGATTTCATGCACTGGGCCTCTAGTTGATAATAATAGGGAACACAGAGACTAAGAAAAAGTATATTCTAGACATACTTGAAAAATGGTCTTATTGTAAAGGTAGGTCATTCTGCTTCACATTAGCCTGTTGATAACCATTTTATCCTTCTGTCATAGCATTCAAACAGCATTCTTCCTACATCTTTATCCTTTTACTTGCAGTGTATTATTTCACTCCTTCTTTCACAGAAAAGTTACTTATGTACATCCTCGCATTTTCCTGCTTATGTACACTCCTCAGAGAAGTGGTTTTGAGTTGGAGTCAGGGTCTTATTTAGTTCTCTCCTCCACCTTAAATTGTATCTAGATTTGACCCCCAGTGTGTGTCCTAAGGCTTGCTCTGCAATCACTCCTTCGCTTCCTCAGTTTTGCCCTTTGAATTGATATCCTCCATTATACCTACAAACACGTTCTCTAAGTCTAAACCCACTCATGAAACTTTTTTCATCAGATATCCATGCTTTTCATCCTCCTTTCTCCATGACTGAATGAAATCTTTCCCTTGGTTTACAAGTATGCATTTTAAAAGTGACTAAGCAATTCTTCAAAACACTAGATATCTGTTATCTATGCCCAGGACCCTATACTCTAAAAACATTTAAAACACTTATTTTGTTTGCTAGACTAAAAAGAATAACCCAAACCACACCTGGAACTGTATTAATGTCCCTCTCCCTTCTTCTCTGTAAAAAAATCAATAAAATATTTAAAAAAAAGATTCCTTTTCTATCCTTAATTTTGCATTTACAATAATCAATGCTATGTCTAGATGAGAACCAGGGGTCAGAGCATGAAAAGCTGAAATATTCTGCAATCTAGTTCATTTGGCTTTTGAGGATTCACTGTCTAAGCATAGAACAACTCTTAAGCAAAATGTAGGGAGAATGTGAATAACACATAAAGACTTGCACTCATACATGATAGATATAAGAAAGATAGAACAGCAGAGTTGAAATGTGCATTTTGCCAGAGTCAGCATGATATGACTTGTTTTTTACTAATTTACTTAGTATTTTTTTATGTTTATTCATGGAATGGAACAAGGATTTCTGACCTTACAGTTATTACTTTCAAGAGAAGGGAAAGATAAAATAAATAATAAACATAATAAATAAGGAAATTACTTAGTGTGTTCATAGACAGTAAATACTGTGTGCAAAAAG
>NW_005874579.1:0-15136 GCF_000147115.1 Myotis lucifugus
GTAAAGGGTCTTCTCACAGAAAGTCTCCAAGTAACACACCTTAGACAACCTCCTCAGGAGGAGGTTTATTGAGAAGCCAGAAGGACCTAATCTTTTTATCCCATCAGAGATGTCAGGCCAGTTAATGTCAGAGCTGTCAGGTGGCCCAAGCCGCTGTCCCCAGGCAGCATCCTGTCACAAAGGAAACACATGTCAGAGCAGAGAGCATGACAGGGGCCCCCAGGAACCAGCCCGAAACTCAATTGTCTGACATGCTTGTCATTATCAACTCTGCCGAGGTGCAGCATCTCTTGCAAGAATGATTCTCTCCTGCCTCCGTCCCCCTGTCTTCTCTTTCCCAAATCAGGTGTACGCCCACCTCTGAGAAAGACAATTCCTAAACCACAGGTAAGGAAGGCTGCCTGCTGCATTCACACCAGGACTAGTGTCTTTGGGGCGCCCCCACCTACCTTCCCAGGCCCCAGTGACTTCTGGTCATCTAGGACCCTGCCTGGTTGGTGGTCATCAAGTCTGCCCACCCTCCCCGTGCAGCAGTACCGGGAGAGCATGCGCCTACCCTTCCTTCTGTCTAAATGGCTGTTTGACATCACCACTCTGCAGATAAACACACAAACCTCCACTCGTCAATGACTGGTGACTTCAAAAGTGACAAGAAGATTTATTCTCTTATTCAGTCATTCCGCATATATTCATTGAGCATCTCCTGTGTGCCAGGCACTAAGCTGTGTGTTGAGGTTAATAATAATAATTAACCATTTATCAGTGGCGAATGGAGCCAGTGGACACTTAGGATGATCAGGGAGGGCAGTTCTGAAAAGGAGACATAGCAGCTATATTCCAGGCATCTGTTGCTATGTAACAAAGCACCCTACACCTAGTGGCTTAAGACGATGACAGCAATTAGTTTGCTCACAAATCTGCAATTTCGGCAGGGCTTGGTGGGAATGACATGTCTCTGCTCTAGCATCAACCGGGGCCTGGGGGAGGGGCTCATCTGAAGACTTCCTCATTTATTTACATGTCTAGTGGTTGATACTGGCTGTTGGCAAGGGACTTCAGCTGGGCTATCAACTGAGACCTCTGCTGCGTTCTCTTCATGTGCCTGCTTGCCTTTTTCACAGCATGGTGCTTGGGTTCCCAGGGTGAAGAGAGAGAGAGAGAGAGAGAGAGAGAGAGAGAGAGAGAGAGAGAGAGAACCAGGTTGGAAGTTGCATCACCTTTTCTGACCTAGCCTTAGACATGGAGTCACTTCTGCAGCATTTTACTCGTTAGAAGCAAGTTGCTGAGGCCAGTCCATAATCTAGGGGAGGGGAGGAACAACAGTCCATCTTTTGAAAAGGTGAAGTAAAAGAATCTGTGGATGTGTTTAACACCACAAGCTGTGACCTAAAGAAGAAATCTGTGGAAGAGCGTTCCAGGAAGAGGTCCTAGCATGGAAAGGCCCTGAGGGTGTGTTCAAGGCAATGAAAGGCTAGCAAGGCTGGAGCACAATGACCAAGAGGGGAGATGAGGTTAGAGGTATTGGAGTCATATTAAGCAGTCACAGGAGATTAGATGTTATTCGGGTGCAGTGGGAGCCATTGAAGGTTTCAGATTTATGTTCACATCTTGAAAGCACCCTCCCATTGCTCTGTAGAGAATGGATCGGGGTGACATAGGCATAGGGAAACTGGTTAGGACACTACTGGAGTGGCCTGGTGGAGAGATGATGATGATGGCTGGGACATGGGACAAGGATGATGGCATTGGAGATGAAGAGATGTGGAATCTCTTGAGAAATGGTGGGAAGAATTTATTAACAGACTGGATGTGACAGTGATGAAAGGAAGGTAGGTAAGAAGAAGGACTCTCAGGTTTCAGGCATCTGTGTGAACAGTGGAGCCTGTGGTTGGAAGACTATGGGAGGAACTCATTGATATGAGTGAAGGTACAGTCCAGAGTCCATTTTAAACATATAAAGTTTGAGATGTTTGTGAGATAGACGAGAGGCAAGGGATAGAGAGTTGAATATAGGAGCTTGAAACTCAGGGAAGCGTGTGGAATGGAAATATAAATTTGGGAATCATGCCCTAGCTGATTTGGCTCAGTGGGTAGAGAGTTAGCCCATGGACTGAAGGGTCTCGGGTTCAACTCCTAGTAGGGTGCATGCGGGAAGCAACCAATCGATGTGTCTCTCTCACATCGATGTTTCTCTCTCTGTCCCTCCCCTTCCCTTCCACTCTCTTTAAAAATCAATGGAAAGACCTAGCCGGTTTGGCTCAGTGGACAGAGCATTGGCCTGCAGACTGAAGGGTCCTGGGTTTGATTCCGGTCAAGGGCACATGCCTGGGTTGTGGGCTCGGTCCCCAGTAGGGGGCGAGCAGGAGGCAGCCGATCAATGATTCTCTCATTATTGATGCTTCTATGTCCCTCTCCCTTCCTCTCTGAAATCAATAAAAATATATTTTTTAAAAATCAATGGAGAAATGGTCCTTGGGTGAGGATAAACAAACAAACAAACAAATTTGGGAATCATCAACATACGGATGGCACTTAATGCCATGGGCCTGGGGAGAGTTTAGATTGAGGCCTGGAAAGAGTAGCCTGCAATGTAGACTGAGAAGAAGTGACCAGAAAGATAAGAAGAACACTGGGCATTGGATGTCATAGAAACCAAAAAAGGAGGCTTGGAAAGAGGGAATTCAGAAAGAAAGAATTGATCTGAGTGGCTTTAAACTCCTCCAAACCTAAATTTCTATGGTTTTAAATGTCTCAAATCCCTCTAAGCTGGTAAATCCCATGACTCTGCTGTATCTGTGGGAAAACAAGCTTCCTTGATGAATCATTGGGCTTCTCCAAAGACTATAAAAATGAGTTCTTGGCAACGTGGAATTTTGTATTTTTGAAATTACCTATGGTGATTTCAAGGCCCAGAACAAAAATGAGGATCCCTGGAGAGAAGTTCAGGCAACCATGTAAATGGGGTTATTTGATCTCCTCTCCCAGTAGGGCTGGCTTAGTCATGCTAGGCCCCTGCGGGTTGGAGACAAATGGCAGCCTTTGTCTTTAGACAGGACCTGTGTGGACCTCTATCCTTGGGTTGCTCCTGTGGGCTGGTGTGGGATTGTTCAAGATTGGGTCACCAGAATGGTGCTGACACACTGATTTAGGGTGATTCTCATATCAGACACAGTTGAATTCAGGGCACTGGACTACTGGTGAGCCACTGCCAACACTTGGGTCGGAGCTGCGTGTGCGGACCCCATGGCTCAGCTCTCGCCCATGTATGTTCCAATCACAGAGTCATCTCTGATTTATATTTTCAAAGATTTGGAATGGTGTCAGGCATCCTTTACCCTGAATACCCCCTTGCCATTGGCACCTAGGGTTGTCCCCCCCACTTAGGCTCCCTCCCCACCACACATCAGGAAGTCCTCCAGGGGCCTTTATGGCCATTGCCTTGCAATGCTGAAGGCTCTTCCTACCAATGTCCTCTCTTGTCTCCAAATGCCCAACCAGGAATGGACACTCCTTGTGTGAATAGGACTGATTTCTTGCTCTGTCCATGTTTCCACCTTTCCTCCCTGTTGGTGGTGGTTTGTGGAAGCAATCGCATTCTAGAAATGCCTGATTATGGCCTATAGAACTCAAGAGAATACATGATTTGAAGATGTGTTTTTCTATGTTAATGCTATAAAATTCCAAACAGAAAATGTAATCAGAAAATGGATTATCACTCACAGTTTCCTGAATATTCTGGGCAAGATGGGCATTTCTAGTCATCATCAATGGAGCACAAAGACAATCTTTGAGAGAGTGATTGGAAGCTGGTCTTCACAGATGCTATGATGGATGGTGCAGCATCATGAGTAATGATGCAAACAGCATTAAAGAAATGCTATTAGAACCCTAACTAGGTTGGCTCAGAGGATGGAGTGTCGGCCTGTGGACCGAAGGGTCCTGGGTTCTCACTCATCATTGATGTTTCTACCTCTCTCTCCCTCTCCCTTCCTCTCTGAACTAAATAAAACCATATTTTAAAAAAGAGAAAGAAAAAGAAATGTTATTAGAGAACCATAGGGGCATACATGAAAATCAGAGAAACAAAAGACCCAAACCCCAAGTCATATTGTTTTAATGCAAACATGTTTCAAAGAGACTTTTTAAAATATGTTTTTTTACTTATTTTAGAGAGAGAAGGGAGAGGGAGAGATAGAAACATTGATGAGAGAGAAACATCGGCCGGCTGCCCCCTGCACGCCCCTCAAAGGGGATTGAGCCCACAACCAGGGCATGTGCCCTGACTGGAAGTTGGACTAGTGACCTTTTAGTGCACAGAACAATGCTCAATCCACTGAGCCACACTGACCTGGACTTTTCAAAGAGTCCTAATACTGTGAGCAGTAGCAGTGCTGCTGTTCCCCTTCCGATAATGACAATGAACTACGTGAAAAATGGAGCGAGCAAAAAACCAGGTATGTGGGCACATTTACTTTTCCCAAAAGGGTTTTCTTTTTTTAAGCTCTTTGCAGCCCTGACCACACTGTAATTGATTAATTAATCACTTGTCATTATTGATGTTAGTGTCCCCTCCAAATTCATATGCTGAAGTCATCACCCCCAATCAATCTGACTGTATTTGGAGATGGGGGCGTTTAGGGAAGTAATTAAGGTTACTTTAAGGTTAAATGAGTTTATAAGAGTGGAGCCCTGATCCCACAGGACTAGTGACCTTTTAAGACAAGACACTAAAGATCTCTCTCTCTCTCTCTGCATGTGCACTAAGAAGAGGTCATATGAGCACACAGTGAGAAGGTGGCAATCCACAAGCCAGGAAGAGAGCTCTCACCAGGAACTGAATCTCAGAACTCTCAGCCTCTAGAACTGTGAGAAATACATTTCTGTTGTTTAAGCCACTCATTTTATAGTACAGTGGGGCCTTCACTTATGAGTTTAATTCGTTCTGAGACCGAGCTCATTAAGGAGCTTGTTACCTCAAATTACTCTATCAACTCAATGCAAAAAATTGGCCGAGAGACAGCTGGTATCTCAAAAAACTCGTTAGTCGGGACACTCGTAAGTCAAGGCCCCACTGTATTTTGTTATAGCAGCTCAAGCAGGTTAATATAATTAATTTAAATTATGTGTTCCCTCTTAGAAGCCGTGCATCTCCATTTCCCCAGTATCACCAGTGCCTGGCATGGTGCCTCTCACCTGGCAGGCAGACACTCAGTCAATATTTGTTGAATGAACGAATAACTAATAAGTGAATAAGATGGTAGGTATTATTATTCTCATGTTATAGTGGAGAAAATGGTTAGCTATAAAGAGACACTTAATACTCACAACCCAGAGACACAAATAGCCTTTCATTAACCAAAGTTAATTGAAAGTGGACCAGGATGAAATAACATGTTCAAGCACCAATTATATTAGGAGTTGCTTTAGCTGGCTAGTGAAAAGGGTCATATTTGCTCTGACTTCACTCTGGTGTCCTCTCTAATCAGGATCAGAGATTTGTTAATTTACATCTGTTTCTTTTCCTATAAATCAATGCTCTCAGAGTCAGGAGACAGATCCAAAGCTTAGAGGAATTTCATTGCCAAAGGCACTGTGGGGATTTTCAGAAGATGAGTATTTGGCTGTCTCCCAAGAGACCTCACAGGGTGGCACTGTCTCTGCCAAGGGTCTGGTCTCCACCGTGCAGGTTTAGAGACTGGTTCAGTCTACTAAGTGTAGATCCATCTCTTAGCTGTAAGTCTAATTAATTAAGCTTAGAGAGCTGATGCATGAAACCAGAATGTCTATTTATTGATTCACAGGAGGACTGGAACTGCTTCTGTGTCTGGAATGCTTGTCTCCACATGGCTTGCACTTTTTCACTGAAGACAGACCTCCAAGGAAGGTAAATTATCAGAAGATTGCTTAGTGTGCATGGAATCCAAATGAGGGAAGTGAGTTAGAGGATTCAAATGTTTAATGGCTTAAGCTGGGAAATCTTGACACCACCATTTTTACTATAGAAATGGCCATGCCAATAGAATACTCACAGTCATCTCCAGCGGACACTTCTTAAATGTTCTTGGCTGATGCTCACCATCATGATGCTCCTTTTCCTATGCTTTCATGGCCGACTAACCCTGCTTTGACTAGCTTTGTGTGGTTGTAGAGCTTAATTCTCAGAGGATAAACTATCCCCCACCCCTTATTTTTATTGATTTCAGAGAGGAAAGGAGAGGGAGAGAGAGATAGAAACATCAATGATGAGAGAGAATCATTGGTTGGCTGTCTCCTGCACACCCCCTACTGGGGATTGAGCCCGCAACCTGGACATGTGCCCGACCGGTAATTGAACCATGACCGCCTGGTTCATAGGTCGATGCTCAACCACTGAGCCACTCTGGCCGGGCCTATTTTCTTAATTTAGACATACTTGAGGAAGGCCTCACCAAATTCCTCAATAGCCAAAAAGGTCTCTATCTTTATTTAAAAACATTTGAGGACACTTGTCAGAAATCCTTTGTCTCATCTTGGTGCTATGCCAAATTAGTAACTTTCTCTATTTTTAGATAAACTCTATCTTAATTACCACTTATTGATTTTTAAAACTGGTCCACTGATTAATTCTTCCCAAGGCACACGATTGCATAAGGTTAGTGCAAATGGCAACAACGAGACAGAGTACGTTTCTTTCCGTGATGGTGAAACCCTGTTAAAGTCACCTATAAGTATATAGATTCACCCAAATTGTCTTGGTTGACCATCTGGCTGTTTTTTCCAGCAAAAGATTAGTTTGCTGCTTGATGGTTTTAAGCCGCTTCACACCAGAGGTCCTCTCCACCCACAAGCCCCTTTGGTGATACTCCTGCTCTGAACATTTTTCTACCCAAATCTTACCAATTGTCCAGATTCTGGTTCTCCAACCTGAAACTCTCTGACCACCTTATTCAACTACCATCTCACCCTTCTCTGGATCTTTACAGTCTTCATAGTTTGCCCTGAAGAATCCACTACCTTAAGTTGTTCTCCATGTGATCCTATCTTGGGCAGATGGTAAAATCTGCAATGTCAGGATCATTTTTTCCTCTCTTGCATATCCCATGCCATCTGGCTTGGCTGCAGTGTACAGCCAGTGTCCCCTCAATGCATCAACTTGACCTTACAGAGGTCCCGGGAGATGCTGAGATAGGAGTTGCTGAAGACTGTGGAACTACTCTGAGAACGTTTGTTTGAAGGAAGCGTTTTCACCAATGTTTTTGAAGGCTCAAGAAAGGAATCTGCTCCCCAGGAAATTCATACTTTTCTCATAGATGTAGGACCATCTATGTTTTGTTAAAATAGGTAGACATGGAAGCTTTTAAAGTATTCTTCAAAAGCCCGCAGATGACGTGAAGACCATAGAATGTCAGAACTGAGAGAAACTGGGATAATCCAGTCCTCCTCATATTTATTCCATAAACAGTGATTTCCTGTTTTGTACCAGGCACCATACTAGGGCTCAGAGATACAGAGGTGAATGATGGAGTCCTTGCTTTTTAGGAGTGTGTGGTTTCTTGCAGAGATCACAAAGAGGTGGCTGAAGGGCTCCATAGGGCCATTTCAAAATGAGAAGTTTTGGAAAATTGGAAGATCCAGTCATCTGAATTTGCACCCCTATGACTGCTTCATCATTTATATCAGGAGCTGACAAACTTTTTCAGTAAAGGGTAGATAGTAACTATTTTAAGCTTTTTGGCCCATGTGGTCTCTGTCACAAGTACTCAGTCCTGCCTTTGTAACATGAAAGCAGTCATGGAAAATACATAAACAGATGGGTGTAGTTGTGTTTTAATAAAATTTTATTTACAAAAAAGAAAATATGGCAGTTTCAATTTGGCCCACGGACCATAGTTTTCCATCCTTTGGTTTGTACCATCAGCTTGACCGAGGAAGGGATATGAGTTCACTATCTCCAGTGTTGTGAAAGCAAACTGTGGCAAGTTTAGCACAGTTGTGGACAGGTGCTGTAGGAGCTCAGGGTTGGGTGAAGGCTCTAAATCCACTGGGAGGGAGAGAAAAGAGCATCCAGAAGACTCTCAAGTGTCTGGTTAGGAGACCATGTGGATGTAGTCCCAGTCTCAATAGAGGAAAAGTTACCAGGTTGAGTTTGAGGTGCCTATGAAGCACGTAAACATCTATGCGGGTGTAAGAGTGTTTATTGTACTACTCTTACCTTTACTGTATGTTTGAAATTTTTGTGGTAAAAAATAGAAAAAAACAATGTAATATGAGATTTGTAAATATAAATTATAAAAATTGAATAAAAATGTACTAAAAATTAAAACTTCAGAACCTAGGAGATAATTGTCTGTTGAAAAGTTGAGTAATTCCTTAACTCTCTTAGGTTTCTGCTTTTTGACTTCAAATGGGAGGGGGGAGTTGACTTAAAGAATAATTGAGTTCTAAATTAATTAATCAAAAACCATCCAACCAATAAGCATTTATTAAGCAATTACTTTGAAGCCATTTGTTAGGTGCTGTGGAGAGTACAAAAGAAGTAGGACTTGAACTTTGCCTCAAGGAACTTACTGTTTGGGGGAAGACCTAAGTGGCTATTCACAAAACAATCAAGGAACAACCTAGGACCTTGTAGTTCTCTAGGATTCCCAAAAAAGAGAAAGAGAATTGAGAGTCACTTGGCTAGAAGCCAAGAGATAAGAGAAACTCATTCCATTTATAATCATTAGTATTTGATTTGAGTGTTTATCCTTAATTATATTTGTTTCTCTTATCAGAGTCTGACTCTCTTAAAAAAGGACAGTGGGGGAGGTCAACCAGGGGTATAAGTTGGGAAGGAAGTCAGGTAGGGCAAAGGTTTACTCAGAAGACACAGGTGAAGTGGTGGTTAGGTATGTGCAGGAGCCCTGGCTGAAACATTAGAAGTGACTGTTGGGAAGTTGCTCTAGGATACGGGGCAGGGTCAAGATAAGAGGTGAATTTAGCACAGCTGCCGTGGCTCAGTGGTTGAACGTCCACCTATGAACCAGGAGGTCATTGTTCTATTCCTGGTCAGAGCACATGCCCAGGGTTGCAGGCTCATTCCCTAGTGTGGGGAGTCTAGGAGGCAGCCCATCAATGATTTTCTCTCATCATTGATGTTTCTATCTCTCTGAGACAAGTATCAAAGTAGACTCTCAAGTAAGCTCAGTATTTCTAAAAGGAAACTTCCTAGTCTTAAACATCAGGGCCCCTTAGGCAACATCTAGTTCTTCTGTGTCAGGAGCCAGTCCTAGTTGCTCCAGCTCCACTCACTGACCAGGTCTGTGGTCAATGCTTGGGCTTCTGGCATTCAGATCTTAATTAGCTCCACCTGCCGTTTTTCCCCCATGAGCTATTAGGTTACTGAGACTCTCCCCTCGCACCTGAAATTTGGACTTTGGGCTGATTGTCTGCACTGAATTTTGACACTGTCCATAGACTATTTTTATAGAGGTGGTAATTACGATGAGGGAAAAGTGGAGCCATTTTTGGTTAGAACTTTGACCATCTTGAATAATCCATTTCCCCATTTCTGTGGGGGTATCTTCAAAGGGATTTTTTAAAAAAGGAGAGTATGATCTCTACCAATGAAATACCATAAGGAGGTAGGATTAGAGAAAACTGGTTATCCACATACAATAGAATGAAATTGGACCCAAATCTTATAACACTCACAAAAATCAACTCAAGGCAGATGAAAGACTTAGACATAAAATCTGTAACTAAAAACCTCTTAGAAGAAAGCATAGGGGATGTCAAGCTCATGATGCTGGTTTTGGAAATGAGGTTTTTTTCTTCTTCTTTCTCTCTCTCTGTGTGTGCGTGTGTGTTTTGAATTGACACCAAAAGCATAGGCAACAAAAGCAAAAATAAACAAGTGGGACTATGTCAAACTAAAATGTTTTTGCATAGCAAACGAAACAATCTATAAAATAAAAAGACAACCTAGAGGTAAGAGAATATATATTTGTAAAACGCTCAACCACTGAGCCACGCTGGCCGGGCTATACAATTTCTTTAAACATTGAATTAAGAGTAGACTTAATCCTATCGTTTTAGGACTTAAAAACTTTTCCTTTTATTTCTCCCTTTCCTTTTTCTGAATATACTTTCTCTTCCTGATAATTTGACTTTTAAGTGATTGAGCAATCCCTGCATCCCAAGGTTTCTATGGCCAAGCCATGATACTTTATTTCCCCCCCTTTTTAATCCTTACCCAAGGATATGTTTTTATTGATTTGACTAAGAGAGAGAGAGAGAGAGAGAGAGAGAGAGAGAGAGAGAGAGAGAGAGAGAAACACCGATCAGTTGCCTCCCATATGTGCCCTTATTGGGGATTGAACTCACAATCTTTTGATATCCAGGACAATGCTCCAACCAAGTGAGCCACATGACCAGGGCTATTTTTCCACTTTAAACAGTCCTATGGATTATTTATTTTTTGCTTTAGCATGTCCTCTGTTATCCCTTTGACTTATTTAATGTTTTACCCTACAAAAATGTATATGTCTATGTATATGGATTTATACTTATATGTACACACACACACACACACACAAATATGTATACATATGTGTACATATGTTAAAGTAACCAGATTAGGTCCAAGATGGAGTTGTTCATGGGAAGCCCTATGTAAGCAAATCAAAACTTAACTAAGTTTCTATGCTCCGCTCTTCCAGAAAAGGAAGGCCTAGATCAATCAATCGATGCTTGCTGCTCAGCACAAGTTACCTAACCTGGTTCCAAGACCTCCCTTTGCCCCATATAAGTAACCCTGTTTTAACCAATCAGCAAATGCCCAGTCTAACTTCGTTTCTGTTCACTTTGCTCTTTCTTGTTTCTGTTCACTTTGCTCTATAAAAATCTCTTGCCTTGTTCAGCTCTTCAGAGCTGCTTTCTATCTGCTAGATTGGATGCTGCCTGATTCATGAATCACCAAATAGAGCCGATAAGATCTTTAAAATGTACTCAGTTGAATTTTGTTATTTAACACTTTAAAAATAGAACAACAGGCCCCAAAAGGAGTCACTTACGCTAAGTCCCACATCACCAAACTGAGGCAGTTTCAGCTCTGACAGAAATGGGATTTTAAATTTGTCAATCAGGAATTGCCTGATCAGCACTAGTTAGGTAATCCTGCCATCCCCGAAAGGAAAGGAATCATGCAATAACCAACCTGCTTTTCTTTGCCTGCTTTCTTCTGCCTATAAAAGTCTTTCATTTTGTACAGCTCCTCAGAGCTCCTTTCTATCTACTAGGTTGGATGCTGCCCAATTCTCAAATTGTTAAATACAGCCAATCAGATCTTTAAAACTTACTCAGTTGACTTTTATATTTTAACAACACATATAGTTAATTTAACAATAATTTATAAATGAAGGGTTATTGGTTTCCTTTGAGTACACATCTCCTGGATAGAACCCTTACCCCAGCAGGTTAGATGATGAGTTGTCTTGAACCATTCATTTATTACATAAAATGTTCACATGACGTTTCTTATTTTGCATTTTCTTCTTGAAGCCTTTTAAAGATAATTTTAGCCTTTCAGCCAATATAGATTGATATGCAAACTTGTTTTGTGTGTGGCTTTTTTTGACCTTCGTCTTTCTATTTCCTCTGTTCTTTACCTTTAACACGATTTAGTGCCTTTCAATGCTCATAGTCAGAAAGTCCTGTGTGGCCTATATAATCTTTCTGTTAGTCATAGTAAAACTAGGGAAAGGAGTATGGGGCTAGGCCAAGTGATAAAATATTCATATGATGAGGAGAAAATAAACATTGTGGGGAAAAGGGGGAGGGGAAGAGAGGGAAATGGAAGAAAGGTAGGGAAAATATAAATAAATAAGAGAAAACCGGGAAGAAGGGGAGGTTAAAGAGAGAGCCCTTTAAAAACCAATTTGATTTAGAACCTTCAGGCGGTCTTAATGAATCCTGCCACACAGTGGTCAACCTGTACTGTGTTAGCTCAGAATTTATGCCTCCTGTATGGTAAATGGGAACATGGGCCCCTTCCCTTGCTCCAACTCCCCGTCCCACCCTCTGGGAAATAAAGTGAAGGCCATCTGTAAGTAGACTGTGAGACCTTGGGAACCTGACCAGCAACTTGGTCGAAGAACGGCCAAAGAGAAACTGCTAGATGTGAGCCTGGATTGTAAGCAACTAGTGTTTGCATCTGTCTACCTCTCCATGCATGCCCTGTTTTTCTCTGTTTTCTGAACTCTATAAAACCTTGTGTGCGTGGCAGCAAAACAATAGCATTGGCCAGCCACCCCTGGTGTGGCCTGTCCACAGGCCTGATGGGACTTAGCGGGACAACTTCACCAGTGGCAGCTGGTACAGTGGTAAATTTCACTGGTTGGCTGCCACCAGGGCACACGTAAGTCCTAATAAATCCATCTCTTTCACAGCCAGTCCTCTGGGTTATTACTTTGGAATCCACAAATTATACACTGAGGTTTTCTGGGACCTCAGCACTTCACATAACACTGCCATTAGTACTTACCTACTTAGAAATACTCTCCACGAAGTGTTCTACTGCAAGGTGAGACAGAACCTGACCATGAGTTTACACATTGTGTGCAGCTTTCTAGGTACAGGAGCATCCACAAATGAAATCTGAAGGTGGGCTCAGGACAGAGGTCCTAAAGGAGGCAATCTGAAGATTGTAATCTTGGCCAAACCTCTTGCTCTGCTGCAGTGGAGCCTCTCTGCCAATCCAGTCAGTAGTGTTTACATCATTTGGAATGGAGAGTGATATCAGATGTTATCTAATTCAACCTCATCTTGGCTGCACCACATTACCCTGTGGGTGACGTCAACCAAGCATAATAAAATCAGGAGGCTTTGGCTAGAAACAAATGATAAAGATTTATTCAAGGGCCGTAGGGTTTGCAAACTGTAAACACAATTAGGCATTATCCAGAGTGTTCTGAAGCAAAAAGAAAAGCTAAGAGTAAGAGTACATTCTTGAGAAGAATCCATCCTGCATTCTTAGCCGCTGGATGGTCCAAGATGGTAATATTCTAGAAGATGACTGGTGGTCTGGGTAACGGATGTCAGACAGTTTGGATAATGGATATTAGGAAGCCTGGATACATGAATATTCTTTCCTTAGTCCTTCAGGGGGTAATCAGGTTACCGGGAGGTTTGATGTATATCCAGGCATTGATACAGGACTGCAAAGTTCAAAAGCTTAAGTTCCCAGGTTAGTTAAAATAAGACTATAAGTGTTTCCTCACACCTGAACCTATTTGATTTTAGAAATTTAACAACTTGACTATAGTGACTACACTTTATTTCTTCACTCTATTCCTCAGTGAATTAACCATCTGTCTCAATTTTCTCAACTATAAAACAAGATTAAAATATCACCTACTTCAAAAAGGGTGTTATTAAAATAATGTAAGTCAATATGCCACAGATAAATGTAAAACACTTTGAACCATGCACATAGTAAGTGCTTAAAAATGAGAGCTATTAAAACAGAATTGCCTTAGGAGAAACCTGTAAGTGCAAATATCAACTCTTCTTCTATGCCAGCACATTTCAAAGTGTGGTGTGGGGACCACTGGGGGTGTGTTCTGAGGACCATTTTTAGGGGTCCATGAAGTAAAAACTATTTTCTTTCTTTTTATACTTACTGGAGGATTTTAGAGAGAGGAAGGGAGAGAGAGAAACATCCATGTCAAAGAGAAACATTGGTTGCCTCCCAAACCTGCAACCTAAGTATGTGCCCTGACCAAGAATCAAACCCACAACCTTTTGGGGTAGAGGACGACACTCCAACCAACTGAGCCACCTGGCCAGGGACAAAACTATTTTCTTCATGTAACCAATCCAGGTAAGTGGGTTTGTTGCGCGTAGCACAACTGAAAAGGCAGTGGTCTTTTGCAGAGAGGATTCATTTTGAGGCAACTATACAAGGAAACCAGAGGCAAAGTTCAAATCAGTCTCCCCACCAGCAAACTATTAGTGACGTTTATGGTGGAGAGGAAGGGGTCGGTTTCAGGAGACGATGGGGTAGAGTCTTTCAGAAAGTCTTTGGTTCTCCCAGGCAGGGCAGCCAGGCTTCATGTCTCTTCATATTGCATGTGCAGAAAATGGCTAGTTAGCATGATCGGAGGGTGGAGTATTAGGCCCTTTTCCATTGAAAGTTCATCTGCTGGGCAAGGATAGTCGATCGGGCAAGGATAGTCGATCTGCACAAGCTCTAGCTGCGGAGACTAGTCTGATAGGGTTTGGCCTGGCTCTTGCTGGCGCTTTGGGAGGAAGCTTGCTGGCATCTCTAGAAAGACAACAGGTAAGGTTCAGTTTCGTTAATCATATGAAGAGGTTATTTGCCGTTTTCATCCTCATTCCCTCAAGAAGATGGAGTGTTTTCCAGATCTACATGGAAAGTGATGTTAACATACAGAAGCAGCAGAAGAATCTAGTTGTCTATGAAACCTTAAAGAAACTTTTATTTTTTAAAAAGAAGTTACTTATCATAAAAATATTATTTATGTTAACATGTAATGTATAAGTTATTTCAAATGAATATTTTAACTGTTTTAATTTCTAATACAATCAATACCAATATAACCTATTGCTCTTTGGGGTCCTCAATACATTTTTTAAGAGTAAAAAGGGATCCTGTGAACAAAGTTTGAGAAGCTATGCTGTGATGCAACTCATGACCGAGTACATGTGGATGCCTTGTGATCGCCACCTCACGTTTTCCAGCCTGTATACTTTTTTCTTGTGGTTTCTGTCCGGACTGAATTCCTTCCATTTCTGCCTGTCAAAGTCCTACCCCTACCTCCAGAGCATCTGATTCTCTCTGAAGCTGGTCCAATTCGCTCCCTCTTCTCTCCCCGGCGCGCTGGGCCCTCTGGGGACACGTCCGGGCCTCCCTCGGGGGCACGTGCCCTTCGCAGCCTTGGGTGTCAGTCTGCGTTGACCAAGACTAGCGGGCCGGGGCTGGGTTTCTCCTGATCTGAGCGCTGGTCCCAGCACCAGCACCTCCAGCCACAATAGTCACCAACCACGGGGCGGTGCCTGGGCTCAACTAGGCCGGACGGCACCGGAGGACCACCCGGAACCGAGAAGGAGGCCACTACAGTCCAGTGGCAGCGAGAAGCAGCAGGACCTACATGAA
>NW_005874580.1:0-15126 GCF_000147115.1 Myotis lucifugus
ATTCAATTTCGTTTTATTCCTGAAGTGATGCTAGGGAAGGAGCCTTATATCCAGGTTTCAGGGAGGCCTGGCTGTCCACGGAAGAGCCGAGTTGGGAGGGGCTGGGAGGATGGACCAGATAATGTGCTGAGACCGCAGAGGCAGGGGCAGCTCGCGGTGTCAGGAGCCTCGGGGTGCGTGCCCTGGAAATGCTCTCTGCCTCAGCCTGGCTCCACCCCGGCTCCGGCTCCAGGGCTGGCGCGCAGCCTGCTGGAAGGGAAGCCCCAGCGGAGGGGGCAGCAGGACCCTGGAGCGGTGGCTTCCCCCTCTCTGACCTTTAGCTGGAGCTGATGAATTGGCAGCAACTGTGTGACATCAGAGAGACATTTTCATCTCTGTGAGTTCAGAGCCTCCATTTAAAAATTCCTCAGTCACAAGACCAGGCTGCCAAAGCCCAAGCACACTTGTGGCGGCAGCAGGTGACGGGCACTTGCTCCAAGTCCGCCAGCGTCTGCGTAATCCCGGGATGGCCATGTACGGTGCGATCGCTGGCCTCACTTATCCCCGCAGCGCTGCCAGCTCTCGGGAGCCCTGCGGCCCTGGACGATCACAGGGGCACACCCGGCAGGCGCCACCAGCCACGGCTTCTGCCCGACCCCGCTCTGCCTGCCCTCATCCCTGGTGAAAACTTGCACTCGGTTAAAATTAAATGAGCTCGAAAGTTACCCAAACGTGCTCTTTCTTGATTTTTCTGTGTGATAGGAGCGTGGGGGCAGTGAGAAATCTAACGCCAAAACTTGAGTGGTAGAAGGAGTCATTATTTTTAATAGGGCAAAGGTCAGAGTTGAAGGGAACTTCGATCTCTAAATACTGCAAGCCCCTCATTCTACAGGTAGGAAACGGCAGGTTCAGAGAGGGGAGGTGACTTGCCCAAGGCCTCACAGCATTTTAGTGGCAGAGGCAGGACTAGGGCGATGACCTCGGGCTAGTTTCTCTCCAGGCCTCAGTTCTGTCACTGATACAATGACACAGTGGGATTTAATGATATCCAAGATTTCCCTCCAGATCTTAAAATATAAAGTTGTAATTGAGTGGCTGTCCTGGGCAATCTGGGGGGTCCTTGTGGACCTAGTGGAGCTGGCCCTGGACAAGGCAGGACTTGACGCTGCAAAGCTGGGTCCTCAGATGAACAGATGACTCCCGGACTTTGGGAAAGATGACTTCATCGCCCGGGGTCCCCACTTCTTCACTTCAGTCCCCCTGCCCTTGCCTTTGGCAGCCAACATTCATCTTAGAGCAGCCGCCCTCCCTTCCCAACCCACAGACACATGTTCCCTAATTTCTGTTCATTTACTATGAATCCTGCTTATATATCTGTAGCTTCCCACTACCTTTTAAAAAAATGTTTTTTATTGATCTTAGAGGACGGGAGAGAGAGAAAGTGAGAGAAAGAAACATCAATTGGCTGCCTTCTCCATGCCCCGAACCTGGGCCAGCAACCTGGGCATAAGCCCTGACCGGGAATCGAACCAGTGACCTTTGGTACATGGGACAATGCTCAACCAACTGAGCCACAGCAGCCAGAGCCACTTCTCACTACCTTTATTGAGGAATCACTGTGTGCAGGGCACTGCATACTGTCCACATAAGAAACGCCCAAATCTGTAAAGAATTTTTAAAACATAGTTTGTATTGTTGATAGTATTACAGATGTTTCCCATTTCTCCCCTTTCCCCCCCTCCTCCCAGCCCCTACCCAACCCCCAGGTCTTCACCACCCTATTGCCCGTGTCCATGGGCTCTGCATATAAGTTAATAAGTTCTTTGGTTTCTCTCTTCTCGTCCCCCCACCCCCCCACCGAGGTATGTCAGTCTGTTCCATGCCTCCAGGCTTCGGGCCTTATTTTGTTGGTCAATTCATTTTGTTCATTCGATTCCACAAATAAGTGAGATCATGTGATGTTTGTCTTTCTCAGATTGGCTTACTTCACTTGGCATAATATTTTCCAGGTCCATCCATGCTGTCCCAAAAGGTAAGAGATCCCTCTTTTTTACTGCTGCATAATATTCCACAGTGTAAATGTCCCATAGCTTTTTTTATCTGCTTATCTACTGATGGGCACTTGGGCTGTTTCCAAATCTTAGCTATTGTAAATAACACTGCTATGACCATAGGAGAGCATATATTCTTTCTGACTGTTTTTTACCATATATTCCCAGAAGTGGGATCACTAGGTCAAACGGAAGCTCCCTTTTTAAGTTTTTGAGGAAACTCCATACTGTCTTCCATAGTGGCTGCACCAGTCTGCATTCCCACCTGCAGTGCACGAGGGTTCCCTTTTCTCCACATCCTCACCAGCACTTGTTTGTTGATTTATTGATGATAGCCATTCTGACAGGTGTGAAGTGATATCTCATTGTGATTTTAATTTGCACTTCCCTGATGATTAGTAACTTTGAGCATTTTTTCATGTCTCTTGGCCCATTTGTGTGTCCTCTTGGGAGAAATGTCTACTCAGGTCTTCCGAAGAATTTTTATAAGGGTTTATTTGAGCCAAATGGACAACATATACCGGGGGAGCAAGATCTCACGTGCTGTGGAGAATAGCAGTTTTGCAGTTTCTCTTTTGCATTTGAAATTCAGGAGATGTAAAGCTTGCATAGAGGTGAGGAAAACCAAGGTGGGGGTTGGATCATAGGATAGTTAACAAGATTATATACTCTCTTGAGGGTACTACTGCTGATATTTCACAGGTGTGTTAACCTAGAGGCACAAGTACAATGGACAGGGCTGGTTTAAAATCTTTCACTAAAGAAGTCATAGGCCCGGGGCATGACTACCCACCATGACCTGCCCAGTTAGGAATTCGCGATCACATCACCCTGTAAGGTGACTTCCCACAGAACCCCCTTTTTTTGGTCCACAAAACTTTACGTTGTCACATTTAATCTTCCTGACTTCATGCTCTGACTCAGGGTATCATCCCCAGAGTGCAGATGAAGGAACAAGGCTCCGAGGCTGACAAATTTGTCATCCGTACCTAATGAGTGGTGAGTTCCTAGTGACCCAAATCTGACTGGAGACCAGGCTTCATTCCTTACATCACCTCTCTCAAATTACCCTGCCTTAAGTCTCTGGCAGCCCGGAGCTCTGCCGGGGCCCTGGATGTAACGCGCTCCCAGTCCTCCTGCGTCTGCGTAATCCCGGGGATGGCCATGTAAGGGGCGATCGCCGAGACTGCGGTCATTGGCTTTATTTCTGTGAGGACCCAATATCTTTGTCCCATTCTAAGACCACAGACGGTACCCTTGAATTTGACTCCTTCTCTTATAAGGAACACTCGGGATTGGGGCTCAGCAGAGGAACCAGGGTTATTTGTGTCTTTCGTGGCTACTGGACAAAAAGTCAAAATAACCAGTTGTCATTTTTTCCTACCCTGTTAGATTGCAGGAATCCACCAGGAGTGGTGATTCTTCTCAAACAAGTGTGGATAGGGGTCTGCGGGCTGGGAGGTCAGGTGAGTCCGATGTGAGGCCGTACAGATACCCTCAGGGGCCAGCCATTCCTTTCGGGTCAGATTTGGGACTGTGTTGGATGCTGGGGATTCCAAAATGAATATTCAAGAAAGTTATTCTAACTCCAGAGACCAACACATAAGCAAGCCATTAATATACGATATGAAAAATGCTATCCCAGAGCTATGGTTCCTTAATGGAATGAGGAAATAATTTTGCTGGGCGGGGCCTGAGGGCTGGTTGGGAAGGTGTCCTTTGAGCGGAGTCTTGAGATAAGAGGAGAGAAGAGTAACATTTCAAACCCAGAGAAGAGCTGGCGCAAAGGTACAAAGGCCCGAGTGAGCTCCGCTGCTCAGGGAATTGGAGTCTCGCTTGTTCCACAGAGAGCCGGCAAAGAACTTGTGCAGTTATCAGTCTAGAATCTTCTAGACTCTAGATCAGTGGTTGGCAAACTGCGGCTCGCGAGACACATGCGGCTCTTTGGCCCCTTGAGTGTGGCTCTTCCACAAAATACCATGTGTGGGCACACATGTACAGTGCGATTGAAACTTCGTGGCCCATGCGCAGAAGTTGGTATTTTGTGGAAGAGCCACACTCAAGGGGCCAAAGAGCCGCATGTGGCTTTCGAGCCACAGTTTGCCGACCACTGCTGTAGATCATCGTCATCATCAAAGCTAACATTTATAGAACTTACTATGTGCCAGGCAGTCTGCTAAGTGTTTACTCACATCTCCTTTTTTTTTTTGTTAATCCTCACCCAAGGATATTTTTCCATTGGTATTTATTTATTTATTATTTTTTTCCCCTGTTGATATTTAGAGAATGGAAGGGAGGGGAGAGACAGAGAGGGAAACATCGATGTGAGAATGACACATCAATTGGTTGCCTCCCACAGGCACCCCAACCAGGGCCGGGGATCAAGCCTGCTACCCAGGGACATGCCCTTGACTGGAATTGAACCCAAGACCTTTCAGTCTGCAGGCCGACGCTCTATCCACTGAGCCAAACCGGCTAGGGCTCATCTTTTTTTTTTTCTTTTTTTAATACATCTTTTTTTAACACAGCAACCTGAAGAGGTGAGCATTCTCCACACCATTGTACAGGTGGGGAAACTGAGGCTTAGAAAGATGTTAAGATACTGGCCCAGGTTAGGAAGCACCTACGCTCTCAATTACTGCACTCCACGTCCCCATAGGTTTTCCCTTTTCTTTGTAGATTTTTTAAGGGTGTGCTTTTCGCAGCTGTGTCTGTGTGTGCACGCACATCCAGGCCCCCTCCAGTCCCATGAGCGCTCTGGGAGGTCAACAAGTAATTCTGCATAACCTGAGCCAGACTGAGTTCCTTTTTTAAAGTTCCTTTTTCTTTTTCATGAGAAAATTAAACCTAAAGAAGAAACGAAACATACTCAGAAGAGTTTATTGTGCCACTGCTCCTGCCAAAGGCATTTGCCTTGAGACCAAGTTAGCCAAATTGGGGTTATTACTGGAAAGTGGTGTTTTAAATATATGTGTGTGTGTTGGGGGGTGTGTGTGCAATGGGGGTGTTACAGATTGGAAGTTATTTAGGTTCAGATTTTGGAGAGCCTCAAATGCCATGTGGAGAGTCTGAACTTCATTTTATGGTGATATAAGGCAAAAGGGAGGGGCCCTGGCTGGAGGCTCAGTTGGTTGTAGCCTCACTCCATGCACCAAAAGGTGGTGGGTTCCATTCCTGGTCAAGGCCTGTGTGGGAGGCAACCGATCGAAGTTTCTCACATCGATGTTTCCCTTTCTCTCTAAAAATCAATTTTACAAAATTTAAAGAAAAAGGATAGGAAAGGAGTGCCTGCTCAGCCTGGGCACTGTGCTAGCACCCACCTTTTCACCTCCGTCTCTGCGAGCTGTGCCCGTTTTGAACAGGCCATGGGCGCGTCCAGTTTAAGATGAGCCTGTGCTGGCTGTAGGAGGACTTGGAAGGGAGAAGGTTTAGAAGCAGAGATTCCCGTTTGCAAGTTATGATAAAGTCTGGGGGTGAGGGGTGGGGATGACGTCCCTGAATTAGGGTGATGATGATAACGAACAGGGTGCATTTTATAAAGACACTAACACATGATGAATATATTTTACATGGAAATTCTGGTTTTTTCTGTTTTCCAAATTCGATGTCCTGTTATTAGGTTTTTGACTGTGGACGCCTCGTGTATCATTATCTTACATTCTCTCGCAAATCTCTGCCTTGCGTGCAGGATGTCACCTGTCGCCCATACCTGAATGAAACCCGGGTATGTAAAAACTTGAATCTGAGTCTAAACGTAGCCCCCCTCTGACTTGGAGAAAAATCTCAAGTTGGCACAATACCTTCATCTCTCTTCAAACAGCAGTCTAAAACGTAGCTCTCTCCTCTCCCCCCTCCCCCACAGCTAATGAACTATATCTAATGGCCTCTCTGTAGAGTCCTTTGAGAAAGGGATGGCGTTTGTGTTTGACCTCATTATCCATTTCGGCCTGTCCTTGAGGAAAATGATCGCCCCTTAGGCAGGTGCATTCCTCACATTCCTCCTTCCGCTAGCTGCTCAGGCTTGTTAACCCCGGTGACCATGGGAAAAAGCTGCCGCCTGCCTCGGAGAGGCCGAGGGGAGTGGGCACAAGATAACAAGAGGTGAAGAGGTCAGCCGGGAGGCCCTTTCATCTTTTCAGGCTGTTTCCAATCCAGACAAAGGACTCTGTCCAGGGGCGCAAGGCCCACGCGGCTTTATTTTATGGTCTGGCCTTGGAAGGGGGTTGGGAGGGCCGTGTCACATCTCGATATTGTTTTGGAAGCGAATGCCTGGCTCGCGGGGAGTCCCGGACTCCTGGGGGAAGGCTAAGTGGAAGGAAGGGCCAGCAGCCTCTGCTTGGGCGAAGCGACCACCCAGCCAACTCAAAGGAGAGTGTGAAGGGCTTGAATGGAACGAGCTGTCCTGCAGGATTTATCACTCAGACGGGGAGAGGAAGGGTGCGAGGCTGTTGAGAGGCTTCAGACCAGGGTAGCTCTAGTTTTTGCAGCAGAAGAGGAAAAGCGCAGGGGTGAGTAGAGGGGGGAAAGGCGGCAGGGTGGTATGGAATTTGTGGAGAGGTCAGGGCAGTTTGGAAACCTGCATACGTGCGTGCGTGCATGTGTGCGTGCGTGTGTGTGGGTGTCCACATTTCCTTCCAGCTTGCCACTAACCTGCTTTATGACTTTGAACAAGTCATTTCCCCTTTCGTACAATGAAGCCATTGGAAGGGCACCAGAAGGCGCCTCAGGGGGCTGCCTTGGCGTAAGGGGAGGGGAGCCTGGTGCTCTCCACCTCCTCCCCTGGGTACGTCCTCCGCCTGCTTCATTGATTGTGTTTTGTTAGATAAGCAGCATAGCCACATTCTCAATCATTGAAAGGCAACAGCTCTGCCTCTCACCAAAATCCCCAACCCACTGCCCAGCACCTTCAGGCAGTAAGACAGTAACTGCTTTTTGGGTGGCTTTCCCATCGATCCCCCCCCTCCCTTGTTGGAGAGGCCTAGCAAGGACTTTCCTGCCACGTGTATTCTACTCTTCCTCAGTCACCCGTTCTCACTTCTGAAGTCTAATACCCTTTCTTCTTCGTCCAAAATGTCCTATATACCCATGCTGCCCCGCTGGCTTGGGAATTTTCATGCCTATGTGAATTCCCCGTGCACCTGTATTAAACTTTGACTTTCTCCTCTTAATCTGTTGAAGAACTTAGAGACGGAAGGAAAAGTATTAATATATTTTTTAGCCCCCACAGATCCCTTCAACAACCCTGGAAGGTAGAGCAGACGTTACCATCTTCGTTTTCCGGATTAAACGGAGTCTCGGAGAGGGCCAATGACATGTCCGTGCTCAATCTGCTACTGGGTGGTGGAGCTTGGGTTCGAAGCTTTACAGTGCTCAGCCTGCGTTCCCATCTGTTACCTCGTGGACTACCTGCCCCCATTCCTGACATGCACACCGCTTGTTGCAACAAATGATTAAAAATTACCCAAGGACACAGATCCGAGAGCAGACTTGGGACTCAGATTCTCCCTCTCAGCCCGGGTTGCACATCTTCTTGTTTTCTACGTAAAAAGAACCACTGCTGCCTTTCCCTCCAGGTTTTCTATGATTTTTTTTAAAATTTTAAATTGATTTGAGAGAGAGAAATATTGATCGGCTGCCTCCTGCACAGTCCTACTGGGGATTGAACCCGCAACCCGGGCATGTGCCCTCACTGGGAATCGAACTGGTGACCTTTGGATGCATGGAATGACGCTCAACCACAGCCTCAGCGGCCAGGGCAGGTTTTCTATGATTTGACCCTGCTCTCCCCGCCCAGGCTTTCATCATCACACACTTGAATGATTGCCATAGCAGACACACTAGGTTATTACTGGATTATTATGATGGAGCCCTACTATGTGCCAGGCCTTGTGCTAAGCTCTGATGGGATGGCTGTTTCCTGGTCCCTGCCCTCACAGATCTTCCAGGGGATACAGGGGCTTGAGACATGTCACTGCAATGGAACAAGGAAAGAGCAATGATTGGAACACGTGCAGGGACTGAAGAGGGGCGGGTAATGGCGGGCTGTTCCTTCCCGTTGGTCCGATGGTCTTTGGGTTCTCTTCTGTCATGAGCACGGAGTGTTCTGTGTTCCCTGTTCCAGGTCTTCCTGTACCTTGGTCTTTCAGTGCCAACACTTCGACTTGGCATTCAGTGTCCACCACTATCTGGCCACTGCATTTCACCATTCCTCCCCGGTACAGCCCTCCGGCCATTCACAGCTCTCTCCTGATGGGCTCAGGCACTTGTTGCATATTCCTATGATCTGGCCAAGGAGTCATAGGAATAACCCTAGTACTACTTACTGCTTGTCTGTGTCGCTCTACTAAGCCATTTGTCACATTATTTCATGCAATCCTTCCAACTCATCATGGTGGACTTCATAGTCCTCATTTTGGAGATGAGGAAGTCAAGGGGCAGAGATGCTAAGCGACTTGCCTGTCTCCCACAGCCAGAACGTTGCTGAGTGGAACTCGGCCCCCCAGATCAAACCCCAAGTCATCCCACTCTTGCCATCCCACTCCACTGAAATGAGCAGCGGACAATGGCATACATTAGCGATTAGTAACTCTGTCTCCTCACTCTTGATGCTCCCACACCTGAAATACTCACTTTTGCCTTCAAGGATCTCAATGTTGCACTTCTCTCAATACGCCCCAAAGACTCTCCCTCACCTTGAATCCCCTCCATTGTTGCTTGCTCCCTTTCTATCATGTGACCCATGGCCTTCCAATTGTTCTTTAATGATTTTTCATGGCGTATGTTTGAGCCTGGCTACAAACTTACCATTCAGACTGGCTAGACGGCCAACATCCATAATAATAACTAACAATTAATGTTGCTGAGAATGGAGACCAGCCATCGGTCGAGACATATCAAGAAGGCCTCGCAGTATGATTAGTACAGGGATGAAATAGACAAAAATCCTTGCTCTCATTCTAGTAGAAAGAGACAATAGCCCTAACCGGTGTGGCTCAGTTGGTTGGAGCGTTGTCTCATATACCAAAAGGTGGCAGGTTCGATTCCTGGTCAGGGCACAGACCCAGGTTTTGGGTTCCATCCCTGGTTGGGGTGCATGCAGGAGGCAATGGATTGATCACATCGATCTTTTTCTCTCCTCTCTCTCCCTTTCTCTCTCTAAAATAAATTTTTAAAATGTGTTTTAAAAAAAGAGACAATAGATGAAGTAAATACATAAAGTATTGTGAGGTCAGATGGCAATAAGTGCTACGGAGAAATACAAAGCAGGGAAGGGGGAAAGGAAACCCCAAGGAGTGACGTTATCTGACTGACGTTACAAAAGGCTCACTAGCTGCTGGTGGAGAAAAGACTGATAGGATGAGGGAGTGAGCAGGAAGACCAATTAGGAGGTAATTGCAACAGCCAAGATGTGTGCTGGTAGTGGGGCTTGGACAAGCAGTAGAAGATGTTAGAGGTGATCAGATTTTAGATACATTTTGCAGGTAAAGCCAGCTTCATTTGCTGAGGGGTTTTACATGGAGCAGATTCAAGATTTTTGGCCTAGAAGGAAGGAACATCTGGAAAGATGGAGTTGCCATTAACTAAGATGGGAAGAGCAGGTTTTGAGGAGAAAACCAAGTGGAAATAGGCAGTAATCAGGTGGGTATGTGAGTCTAGAGTTAAAGGGGAAGTTCTAGTCTGGAGATGTGTCAGAGCCATCAAGGTATAGCTGATAGACACGCTGGGACCAGTGGTTCTCAACCTTGGCTGCACGTTAGAATCACCTGGGAATCTTTTTAAAATCCTGATTTCTGGGCCTCATCCTCTGGAAATTCTGTTTCTTTGTTATGGGGTGGGGCCACAACATTAGTAACAAAGAAACAGAATTTCTGGAGGATGAGGCCCAGAAATCAGGATTTTAAAAAGATTCCCAGGTGATTCTAATGTGCAGCCAAGGTTGAGAACCACTGCTCTAGAGTCTAGAGCACTGCTTTCAATCCCCTTGGCCCCACTTCTTTCTCCAGCTGATGTAATGCAGCTGATGTTGGCTAGATTCGCAGTTGGTTCAAGCTGAGAGTGGCTCACTTCCGCCTGCTCCGTGAACTTCCTGCTTCCGTCCCAAGGTGGCTGTAGGTCAAGGTTGGGGCCTCACTCAGCACTGCCCAATGTACAACCCAGATTATAGGGGTGTTAATACTCATGGGGCCACCTTTAACCGATGATGAATGGAAGCTGGTGGGTAGTTATGACCTATTCTTCCTTTGAAAGACAGTTCTGAATCTCTCTGGAAAGTTCTGTGGAGCATCAGTCTCCCATTGTGGTGGTCCGCTCAATAATGCATCCTCTAATTGGTTTCCCTCTTTGTTTTTCTTGCCCTGTCCCTCATTTCTGTTCTCTAGAATGTCATCCCCGTATAAACGATCTGCATGCAAACCTTTTGTTAAAGTTCTGCTTCTAGGGCAGCCGTGGGCAAACTACGGCCCGCGGGCTGGATTCGGCCCGTTTGAAATGAATAAAACTAAAAAAAAAAAAAGACCGTACCCTTTTATGTAATGATGTTTACTTTGAATTTATATTAGTTCACACAAACACTCCATCCATGCTTTTGTTCCGGCCCTCCGGTCCAGTTTAAGAACCCATTGTGGCCCTCGAGTCAAAAAGTTTGCCCACCCCTGTTCTAGGGGAACCTCGGCTAAGACAGGTGACATTTCACTCCAGGAGACAGAATGAGATCACCAAAGGCTTCGTGAAAGATCGGGAACAGACCCGAGGACTGGGCCCTGGACCCCTCCGACATGTACAGGTGAAGGAGCTGAGAACCTACCAAAGAAGACCCTGAAGAATAACAGAGAACGTAGCATCGTGGAAGCCAAGAAAAGAAAGGTGTTTCAAGGACGAGGGGAGGGTCAGCTGATTCTTGCTAGTCAGTCAAGTAAGATCAAGGGAACTGGTGACCTTAACCAAGAGCAGTCTGTGTGGGATTGTAGAGCAACTGAAATGGGTTTGAGAGAGAAGCTGGAGGGAAACAGGGTCAAGAGAGACTTTTTTAAAAGATGGGTGAAATTACAGCATGTTTATGTACATGTATATGCTGATGTGAATGATTCAGCAGAAGGGGGAAAACCGGTGATGCAGGAGAGAGGAGGGAGCATCGCAGGGGGAGGAAGGGAGGGGGTGCAGTGGCCCTGAAGGTGTTTGCCTTAGATAGGGGCACCGGCAGTTTATCCCCAACTGCAGGAGGGGAGGCGGGAAAGCAGATTCCCGTTCTCACACACCAGGACCTGGCAGGTGCTTGAACTGCATGAGGTCATTGGACTTTGAGTCTGGGCTTCCCACCGGCCCCTCCATTTGACAGCTGAGACCCAGGGAGTAGCGAGCCGCCCCAGGACACGCCGAGGATCAGATGCAGAATTGGAATTAGAACCCAGGGCTCCCCCCTGCCTTCAGGCTGTGCCCGGGGCAGAGTCCTGACCATACTCTGCCAGTCACCCGCACCTGCGCTCTGGGCAGTGAACAGGTAGCCTAGTGGGCTCCAGGAAGGTCCTTAGGGAGGGAAATGGAGACGTGGGCAAGCTTCAGAAGAGGACCAGCAAGCCACCGGGTGAGTTCATTGGCAGGTCTGCTGAGGAGGTCAAGGAATCTCCCTAGATGTACTGAGGAGTCAACCTACTCACTGTAAGGGAAGCTGCAAACCTGCAAATCGGTTGAGAAAGATCTGCCAAAACGAGAAAGGGGGATAGTTCCCTTCTGGATGCTTGATTTTCTGGGTCTACAATCTTGTGCAAAGCCTTGCGTCCCCAGGGTGCGGTTTTGCAAATTAGGCTCCCGTCTCAGGTCAGATAGAGTTGACCGCAAGTGCGAGAGGGTGGGCAGTGCGCTTCAGGAGGGCACGCCGCACAGAGAGGCACAGCCCTCGGGGTCCCCGGGAGGAGCCACACGCCCACACAACGGCTTCACCTTGTCCTCCAGGAAACTTGCAAAACCCACAGCATCCTTTCCCCGAATTCCACTCATTTCACAAACATTCTCCAGGCTTTGTGCTCAGTGTTACAGATAAGCAGGTAAGGGCGTGGGGGCGGGGGGGGGTGGTGGGATAGGGGGAGGGACGGGACATAAGAACAGATAAACAGAAAGAGGTCCTGCTCTCAAATTGTCATGGCCTTATAACAGGAACGAGCTATTCGCACTGCTCAGTCTCCAGTCTGTTACCTGGTTCTGGACAGAGGCGGGCACAGTGTGGGAAGACCCAAGTCACTGCAGAGGCAGCGCCGTGGCGGTGGACTCAGAATTATAAATTATAAACTGCCCTTGGGTGCAGATGCTCCCAGTGCACTTGCGTGGTCCACTTATCTCTGTCTGATCGCTGGTTAAACCCTGTCCAATCGCTGAAAGCCTGTTTGTTTCACCACAAACAGAAGGGCCCCGCTGAACTCCGGCTGAGGACAGCGCCCGCAGCCAGTGCTCTAAGGCAGCGGTTCTCAACCTGTGGGTCGCGACTCCTTTGGGGGTCGAACAACCCTTTCACAGGGGTCGCCTAAGACCATCGGAAAACACATATATAATCACATATTGTTTTTGTGATGAATCACTATGCTTTAATTATGTTCGATTTGTAACAATGAAAATACATCCTGCATATCAGATATTTACATGACGATTCATAACAGTAGCAACATTACAGTTATGAAGTAGCAACGAAAATAATTTGATGGTTGGGGGTCACCACAACATGAAGAACTGTATTAAAGGGTCGTGGCATTAGGAAGGCTGAGAACCACTGCTCTAAGGTGTTTCTTTGGGGGACAACTTAAGTGGGTGCAGCCTGTGACGCCTCTCTTTCCTCTTTCCACCAAAACAATACCTGAGACACACACAGGCCCTGGCTCTGAGTTCTACCAGTCGGGGCGCTGGGGGTACCATGTTAGCCAGGACAGCTTCTCTGCCCAAGAAATAGTCATGGCCCCTGTGTTTGTGTCGCTCTCGCAGACGTTGTAAAGCACTTCAATACCAGCGCGTTCACGACTCCTCCCCTCCTCCCCGTGCGGTAGGTAGAGCAGGTTTTATTATCACCGTTGTGCAGCTGGAGAGACTGAGGCTCCACGAGGTGACATGACTCGACCCGGTCACATGGCTCAGCAGCAGTTGAGCTGCAAGTTGAATCCAGGTCTCCTGACGGTGAGTCGGATGCCCCTCAGCCCTAGGATGAAGGTGTGGCCACCCCTCCCAGGACAGCTGGGCTTTGCGTCCCAGCTCCGACCTCACCAGCTACGTGACCTTCGGCAGGTGGTTTAAGGGTCTCTGCGCCTCTTTCCCCCGTTTGTAAAATGAGCAAATGAGCCTGGCCAGTGGCTCAGTAGGTTGTGGTATCGTCCTGTGCACCAAAAGGTGGCGGGTTCGAGTCCCAGTCAGGGCACATACCTGAGTTTCGGGTTCAATCCCTGGTCGGTGTTTGTACAGGAGGCAGCTGATTGATGTCTCTCTCTCTCTCTCTCTCTCTCTCTCTCTCTCTCTCTCTCTCCCACTTCCTCTCTATGAAATCAGTAAGAAATAAAAATAAAACAAATAAAATGAGCAAACTGATAGTCCCCAAGTCCCCATAGCTCTTGGTTACTGGAGATCTTGCATTGTGTGGTTTCCTGTTCTGCCTTTGGAAGTGGCAGCCAGGGGACCTGATGGAATATCTGCAAGCTCAGGATTAGCCTTGAAGGGGGACCAAAGTTTTGCCCCCCCAAAATATGCCCGTTAGGATCATTGATTTAAGCTTGTTATTAAGAAACAAAAGACTCAGAAAGAACCTTTGACCTCCTGAGCTTCCCTGCCTAAAGGAATTCAGGGAGAAGAACTGCTTCTGGAAGGCAGCCTTAGCATACTCACCTCAGTGTGTAAGAAGAAAGTCTGGCAGACGGGGGTGGGAGTGGGGGTGTAGGGGGGAGACCCAGGCAGGTCTGTTAGACCCCCTCTGTCTCTCATTGTTTGGGGGGTGAGGGGGGTGAGCAAGAATTTGTTTACCTCATTTTCTCTTTCTGTGAGTTACCTGCTTTCCGTTGAATTCTCAGAACCCTTTGCCCCAAATGGCATATAAGCCTCAACGGCCCAGTGTGTCTTCGGGTGTCATATCTATGGCACCCCCACATGTGCATCCATAATGAATTTTGGACATTTTCTCCTGTTAATCTGTCTCGTGTTAATTTGGTCATTAGCCCAGCCGCAACCCAGAGGTGGAAGAACAGGTCCTTTTGTGTGTCCCCACACCTTTCAGAATGAAAACAGTGTTGAGCCAAGTGGTCTGCAGCCTGGAGCCCCTCCAGCCCACACAGCCTGCGTGCACATGAGAACCGGGGCCTGGGCTTGGACGGCAGCCCCGGGAAGGGGCGAATTCCAGCAGAGCCCCCACCCGTGGGTGAGAGTGGAAAGGTCGAAAGGGCGCCACTCCTGCCTGAGATTCCAGTGTCAGCTCTGCCCCTGATACCGGAGAGCACCTTGGACAAGTCAGGCGCACCTCTGTTTCCTTGTCTACGACAGGAAGGGAGGATTAGATAGTGTCTCGGCTGCCTTCCTGATAACCCCAAAGGGACTTGCTGGAGGACAACAGTGACACATGATGGGCAGTTTCTAAAAACTTGTTTTATTACGAAAAATTTCAAACAAATTCAAACTCAGAAAAGCAATATAACGAGCCCCCACATCTCATCTTGTTTCATCCCTACCTCCACCTCTCCCACTGGAGGGTTAGTTGTGGAGTTCCTTTTAAGTGAAATTTACAAGCATTAACATGCAGAAATCTTAACTGTGTGATATTGATAAATGGAATTGCCCATGCAGACTATACATCTCTCAGGATAGAGAGTATTTCTACTTTCCTAGAAACTTCTTTCTTGTCCATCATGGGCAAATGTATAACTGACCTTATCTATACTAATAAAAGGGTAATATGCAAATGGTCGGGACACCCTCACGCATAACGACCGATCAGCTGGAGGCTGCGTGTGCACCAGCGCAGGTGGCGGGGGCTTTGCAGTGTAGGGACAGGGTGGGCGTGCAGGGCATCTGCAGCTCCCTGGCTCCGGCCTACCTCTTTGGGGCAATCCATCGAGGAGCCCTGGATGGGTGGGTGGGG
>NW_005874581.1:0-9184 GCF_000147115.1 Myotis lucifugus
CGGGGAGCAGACTGAGAGCTACAGGAGGGCAGCAGTGACCTACTGGCTACAAGTGGGCAGCAGAGAGCTACAGGGTGGGGCAGGGCAGCAAGCTATGAGCGGGGGGACAGGGGGAGCTACAAGAGGGTGGCAGCAACCTACTGGCACATGGATTCATGTGCAGGGCTACTAGTATAACATAAATATCAATATCATATGGGTCAAAATTCATTAATGTTTGTATAAATGTTCATTCATCCCCTTATATTATTAGCAAGGCATTATGCTGGCTTTTGTGGAAAAGGCAAAAGATATGTTATATTCAGTAAATAAGAGAAATATATGTGATGGTAATGTATACACACTATAATAATATAAAAATTAACAGAGACACACAGGATTTTAGAAAAGAATTAGAACCATTTCTAGAAAGATGAGGCAATGTTTTGAAAATAAAACTCATTTTCTGAAATCTCTGAGCTCATGATTTTTACAAGACCATTAAATTCCTAAAAGGCAGAGAAAAGATTTGAAACCAGGCAGCCTTGACTCCTACTTTCAATCACCTCTAATAAAAGCTATGCTAGTGGTTGAGATAACATGAGGATACAGAAGAGAGAGCATCTATTATTTCTGTAAAAAGACAAAAAATAAATTGCCCAAGAAGCTATTTTGAACATGATACGGAATAAAAAGGTCAGATATAAAATTAAAGATATAAAAATCTGACAAAAACAATATATAGATATAATTAATCTCTTAACATTTAGAAGTGAACATCATCAGGGAACACAGTAGCTAGCATGCAACTTTTCCTTTCCTTTTTTTTTTTTAATCTTGCATCAGGTCCAAATCAGGAGAGAAAAATATTATGTATTGTATTTTTTTTCAATTGAAATTAAAGTATTTTGGTTGACTAGAATTGGAAGAAATAGGTATACTTGTTATTTGAATTAATTACTTTATTAAAAAGAACAATGCCAATGAAAAGGTTGGTACAAGACAAATTTTAATATACAGGAATATTTTTAAAATAGATATTTAGAGGCAACTTTCTAGTTTTGAATGTGGGAATATGTTTTCTGATTGCATCATTCAATGAGTTTATCTCATGTGACGTTTGACATGGCTGTATGGAGACAAGAACGGTGCACCGTCAAGAGAGATTATGAGGGAAAACTAATATTGAAGATTAGTAGAAGTTGGGGACATAACAACAGAGAATGAGAAACAGTAGACAGATACAAACTACTTCAGGATAATATTTAGTAAGTAAATAGGTAGTAAGCAATAAAAAATGCTGCACAGAAGATACTGAGTGGGGGACAGAAAGGCATTTGATTTTGAGTTTAGCTGATTATTGATGCCTTTGTTGAAACCATGTTTGATAAAAAGCAAAGTTAAATTTCTCTATTATCTGTTATCATGAACAGACTAGTTTAAAATCAACCATTTTATTTTTCTCATGACTGTCTTAAAATCAACCATTTTATTTTTCTCATGACTGTCCCACTAGGCATTAGCTGGTGTGCCCAGGTCTGGAAGATCCACTTCTAAGATGGCTTCTTTATTCACATGTCTGGTGCTTCAGTGTTCTTTGATAACTCTCTCTCTCTCTCTCTCTCTCTCTCTCTCTCTCTCTCTCTTCCCACTACCCCTTTCTCTCTCTTTCTCCTCATCAATGATCTCCTGTAAAGATATGTTAGAAGTTTCTCAAAAGTGTTCATTTGGGTTTACATAATCTCTGTAGTAATTGTTGAATGTCTACATCCCCCAAGGTAGAACTTCCCTAGTGTATTGAGTGCCAGGGAGGGTCCTAGGGGGAGATGCTGGGGTCATCTTCCCAGAGAGAAGGACCCAGGGCAGAGAAGGCAAAGTCTCCCTGCAGACCTCCCTTCAGCTCTGCTGAACTGGCTCTCCTGAGCATGGAAGGAAAGTCAGGTAAGAGAGGAGGGGGCCTCTGTGAAACCAGGGGCATAGAATATATGACCACATAAAGTCTCTGGTGAGCATGATTTATTATTATCATCTAGTTTCTCCATAGCACCTGCTGTTACATTTACTTTTCCTAAAAGATAACAAATAAGCACTGTATGTAGAAAAAAACAAACGTAGAAATATGGGACATGGCACAGAACGAATCCCTGTCAAGTAAAATCTTACTCCAAACACTCTCTTATCTAAATATAAATATTTAAGTGACACATATTTAATTATGTGTCAGTTTTTATTTTATTTCACCTATTAGTTGGTTTATAATGATGCGTCATTTCTATTTATCTTTAACTGATGTCAACATTGCTTATCCTCATAGAAAACAATAAAACACCAGCCTTCTAAAGGATTTATAAAAGCTGCATATATGCGCATATACAATATAAATATAACATTATAATTATTATATTAATTCATAATATAACTTTACCTCAAACATATATTATATTATTTATATTCATGTTATTTTATATTAACATTAAAAATGCATATTCTATATGTTCATATGTGGTAGATTAACATATTTTTTTTTTCTTCCAATGGCTGGCAAAGTGCTTGTCATATAGTAGCTACTCAATACATTTTTGTTGAATGACCAAGTAAATGAATGACTGCTCAAATAACGTTAATTCCTCCGTAGCTTCTGAGAAAGAAAAATCATTCTGTGTTTAATATAAACACCAATCAAACAACGCTTTTTGGAGCCATCAACTATTAATACAGAAATAAAATGACATCAGGAGAAGGTTGTAAGAGAAGATAATTAACATTCTGATATCAACCTTCAAGGTTAGCAAGGTTCCCAGAATATCCTATTTACCTTTATCACCGCCTATGGGTAGAACACACACAAAATCTGTAACTTCTACTTGAAAACTGAAGCTACCCTTGGGATAATAATCTTCCAGTTGGCTACTTAATGCATAAAAATATATTTTCGAGTGTTTAAATTTGCTTTAAATCTAAGTCAGTTGGTCTGAAGCAGGGGCTGATAATGGAGGCTCTTTTTGTTATGATGTAACATTATTTCAATTCTGTTCCCTTGACCTCAATGCTAAAAAGTACAGAAGGTAAAAAAAAAAAAAACCCTTTAAGAAGTGGGGTAGCAGTTCCTCCAAACCCTGGCATCAAACAGCTGCCACCTTATTCCCTCCAACTGACTCAGTCATGCTTCTAGCTTCTTCCCAATGATCCCAAAATGTCATGCATTAGGACTATCAAGGGTTTGAAACCAATGACTCCTCAGCCCAGGAAGATTCTATAGCAGCTCCCATTGAGCACGTGGGAATTGTAAGATGCAGAAGAAAATTCCTTTATTTTCTCACACAGATCTTTCAAATCTACTTAGGGCTAAGGCAGGTCTCCCAGATTCTCTGAGATCTTTTAGACAGTAAGAAGTTACATTTTGGCTTAATAATAGCCTCGTTTTAGTTACTGAAATATCCAATCTTGTGTAGTAAGCATGAGTTCTTTATCACTGGGGATCTCTCATCTTTCCTTAAAACAGTGCTTCTCCCCTTGTCAGTCAAACAGAATTTCTCCTTCATTATCAGGTTCATGTTGGCCCAGCCTGACACTTTCTGTGGCCCTTGAACTCAATGGCATTCTCCATTCTCGGGGACTTCTCGGCTGAAACCAGGTGTTCTCCCATTCAGTTTGTATTGGTTATTATCTATATACATTAAACAACTGTCAACTTTGAGTTGACATTTATTCCTATAAAGAAAATCCATTTGCCTCTCTCTTTTGTTGGAAACCCTGTTTCCTGGACCCCGGGAAGTTTATGTCTTATTTTGAGTGGCACATATCCGTCAAAGAGAGAACACATTGACCTTCTCTAAATTCTCTACTCACAATTGTTTGCCTACCCTGTGTATATGAAACATATTCATTTTTCACTCACATTGGATTGTTGTTACATAAAATTTCTCAGGGCTGAGAGACCATAGGAAAGGGCTGACAACTCTATCATTGTATCAAGAGTTTACTAAGGGAACTTACATACCAGTAAATCTCTGTGGCAGCGAGTCAACCTGGTTATCTTCCCAGCTGTATGGCAGATGCTAAGGAGGCATACAGGACAGGGTAGGAAGGGTAGAGGTATGAGAGCATTAGTGTGAGCTACCTCAGATACAGGTAAAATGCCTTACGTGTTTGTCCATGGTGGGGCAGTAGCCTGTTTCAGTAACCAGCACAAATCAGTAGCTGTGGGGCATAGGAGAGAGGCTGAGGCTGGAGGCATGGCAGGGATTTTCCAGAAGCAACTTCTGTTCTGCCCAGAATCTAGCTAGTGGGTCTGGCAGTGGTCAGACAGCGGTCACTACATGGGATATTCTCTCCTCCACATTGTGCATCAGGCCTGGCATAGATTCCTAGATTTGGAAACCTGGTGGCAATATTTGCTACCTGTCTATTCGATTATTTAAAAGTTTACTATGAAAGGTATGTATATATGTGTATGTACATGTGTGTGTGTGTATGAATTAGTGATTGTACCCTGATTTTTTAAAAATATTTTTATTACTACATGATATCCTGAAAATGTTTATGTGCCTTAATGTAAATCATTTTCTACTTACTGCATGGGACACTTAGTGGCTACCTCCATTTGGAAACTCATATTCTGGAAAATTTATTTTATTTGATCTTTAAATGTATTTCCCTCTATTAATTTCTCTCTTCTTTCTCTTTCTGAGTCTATTCTTGGACATATGTGAAATCCCCTAGATTAATACTCTAATTTCCTAGTTTCTTGTCTATGTCCTATCTGGGTTTACTTTCTAGCCTAAGTTTACCTGAGATTGGCAACATCAGTGTCATCTGCAAGCTTGTTAGCAATGCCCAGTCTCAGGCCCTGCCAGAGATTACTGAATAGGAATGTGCATTTTGTCAAGTTCCCCAAGTGATTGTATGCACATTAAAATCTGCAAAGTGCTGCTCTACCAGAACCGCTGTGAATGCGTGCTTCAGTCTTTATGTGGAACTTTACATTTCTGCTGCCGTATTTTTATGTCACTGGTCTCCTTTGTTCTCTGAATAGTTCATTTTATAGTAGCATTCTTCCCTTGTTTTGCAAAGAAAATATTTTATTTTATCTATCTGATAATATAATTATGCATGTTGAAGCTTTTTCCCCTACTCTTGCATGATCTCTGCTTCTTTAAATGTCTTAATCTGTGCATTTGTTTTAGTCTCTGTCATTCATGTTAGAGTTGTTCTTCAAATATCTAGTAATTTTGACTGTTCAATTTTAAAGTGAGATAGCAAAAAGCTGAATGGTAGCTTTCCTGTGTGTTTTGGATTTGTTGGAAATGGAGATGAGGTGAGTGCCTGGCTTTATCATATCAATATGTGAAGTGTGTGTGTGTGTGTGTGTGTGTGTGTGTGTGTGTGTGTGTGTGTCCATTTCTACCAGATTTATAAGTTTGAATGTGAACAGCATTCTGGTGAATTTTTTAGAAGAGAGTTGAGGGGCAATCACCATTCATAATACAGATTTTACTGTAAGCTACTTTTATTCAGTAGGATTAGATATCCAGCTTCAGTTGGCCTAGTGTCCCTGAACTCAAAGTCAAATGTATCACCATATATAGAAACTGAATCTTCCATCCTTTTGCCACAGAAGAGGGGTAGGGAAGAACTACTGCTGGTTGATGTGTGGGATCTGGCAGGTTAAATGCCCTATGTACCAATTTTCTTGTGTTTAGCATCACCCAGTGTCCTCACCTTGGGATGTACTATGTCAACTCCCAAATCTTTCTGAAGTTTTGGACCACAAGTCGGTTCCCTTCTTAGTGTTTCTTCTGCAGATACTCAACCTTCAGCTTTCTTAACTCTAATACAGCATCTGCTATTCATATCCAAGCTTTATATATTCAAAAGTTTTGCTGATGTGTCTTGTATCTGGCACCCTCTCGCTTACCATTTTTGTTGTTGTGAATTTATCCTTGCCATTGGCTATCAGGTTAGTGGCAAAAATATGGGACACTTTTTTAAAAATTATGTGTCCTATGGTCCCTGCTTACATGGGTGATTTTTCTTAGTTTTTATCTTTTTAGCAATCCTGTCCCCTAGTGATTATATTGCAATGAGCTAAAAAGGGAACTTTTGAAAGATAACATGCTTCACCAAGGTAAAAAACAATTAAAGACGTTCAATGTAACTTGTAGCTACATTTTCTGACTTCTCGATCTCTGGTTTTCCTACTACACCCACCTATCAGGGGTGGGTCAGCAAACTACAGACCATCAACTCTGGCCCTCTGTATGTTTTGTAAATACTGTTTTATTGAAACAGTCAATACATTTATTTATGTGTTATCTGTGGCAGCTTCCATATCACAGTGGTTGAATAGTTCCAAAGAGTCCAAAATACTTACTATCCAGACCTTTGCAGAAGAAGTTTGCCAATTTGTATTCTAAATCCTTACATGGATGCTACCCCTAATACCTTGTTCTACCAGTCCTGTCTCAACCTTTGCACATAGTCTTAACTCTGGAAAATGAACATCTCGATCACACTGTACTGTACCCTTCAAGACATGTGTGTGTGTGTGTGTGTGTGTGTGTGTGTTGTTCAACCAGCTCCTTAAATGATTGTATAAGATATATAAACTCTGGTTTAATCCCCAAGTTATCCAGAGACATGTTTTTTACTTTTTATTTTTGCTCATAAAAATATTTACAACTCTCAAGACACTTGGTAGATTTTTGGAAAAGGACATTTGGCCCAAAAGGGTTTGCACAGTTAATGGTTTTAGAATGTCACCACCAGCTATATGAACACATCTGGATTTGGTCAAATAGCATAAGTATGTCCTTGCTAACCAAATAGGAGCATCTGTCATGTCTTATTAAGTCCTAAGCGATACTGGGCTTGTTAAAAGCATGGACATTCACACAGATTCTTAGGCTCTATCTCATTCAACTTGTATTTTATGTGAATATTTTCCTATCTCTGGCCACACAAAATAGGGTACATACATAAAGGTAATCTATTGGCACATAGAGGCAATTCTGCAATATGAATTTAATGATTTTAATATTCTTAATATGTTTTTAATGTGTGTCTCATTAGGAGCACTGTTTTTAATTCAAGGCATGACTGTGATAAAGACTTTTCATGTGTATAATTCAAACCACAAAAAAAAACATAATTTCCAGCATGATGGAATTTTTTGTGTTGCCATCAAAGGCACATTCTTTGGAGATTTGCTGCCATATAATAAAACCTCACATTCCAAAAATAATTAGTCAGTAATGTAGAAGCACATTTCAAAGTGAAAAAGGACAACCAAAATGCATTGAAATAATTCTGTTTGACAAAATGTCACCAGAAAGACATTGAAGCAGATTGAGAAAGGATAAGCATGCAGTATTGTATGTAGCATTATACAAAATAAAGACTGGGTGGTGTAGCACCTGAACTGGGCATCAAAGTAACTGATTTTCACTCTCGTCTCTGCACTAGCATTCTCTGTGACATTTACTCATCTATGGTATCAGCTTCATTACAGAAAAGTGAAAATACAGACTTTTGGGGCGCTAAAGAAAAAACCCTGATAGCAGGATCATGTTACACGTGGCCCTAGATGTATTTCCATTTTCATCATGTCACAAAGGGAATTTTTACAGAGCAAAATCCTCACATTCAAAATCCTGAGAAAACTAAAGGGACAATTAGTGATTCCGCCAACTCAGGACACAGCTTGTAGAAGCGCACCTTGGAACAGAGACCTAAGGGAATGGCTCTCTGTTTAAAATATCCCAACAGGAAAAAAATCAGAAATTGAACATCCTTGTCGAGCTAAGAGTGTCTTGTTGAATGGCATATGATTAACCATGTGCATATTATAATACATTGAAAAGTGGTTTGAATTGTGTTATAAAATAATTTTAAGACTGTATTTTTAGAGTAGTTTTAGATTCACAGCAAAAATAACAGGGGAGTGCAGAGATTTCTTGATACTCCCTGGCCCACATGCATAATTTCCATTATATACATCACCTGCCAGAGTAGTACATTTGACAATTGATGAACCCAAATTGACACATTATCATCACTCAAAGTCAATAGTTTATCTTAAGAGTTTGCAATCGGTGTTGTAGTTTCTGTGGATTTAGAAGTATAATGCCATGTATCCATCCTTATAGTATCAAACAGAGTATTTTACTGTCCCCAAAATCCTGTGTTCCAGCCATTCACCTTTCCCCTGTTTCCCCATCCCAATCCCTGAGAAATACCAATTCTTTTACTTTCTCCACAGTTTTGCCTTTTCCAGAATGTTATATAATTAGAATCTTATAATATGGAGTCTTTTCAGATTAGCTTCTTCAATAATATGCATTTAAGGATTTTTTAATGTATTTTCATGGCTTCATAGATGATTTCTTTTTTGTTAATCCTCACCCAAGGACATTTTTACATTGATTTTTAGAAAATGGAAGGGAGAAGGAGAGATAGAGAGAAACATCGATGTGAGAGAGACACATCTATTGGTTGACTCCTGTATGCACTCTGACCAGGGCAGGGAAACCTGCAACCAAGGTACGTGCCATTGACCATAATCAAACTCAGGACCCTTCAGTTCATGGGCTGATGCTCTATCCACTGAGCCAAACCAGCTAGGTCCATAGATGATTTCTATTTTAACACCAAATATAGTTACTTTTTCAAGATGTACCAAATATGTGTATCCACTCACCTACTGAAGGACATCTTGGTAGCTTCCAACTTTTGTCAATTATGAACATTCATGTGCAGGCTATGGTGTGGGCTGAAACAATAGTTTGACCAAATTTTAGAGTTACAGTCTATCCTTCCCATATGCTTAATTCACTTGGATTATCCAATTCTCAGCATTAGACATTCACTTCAAATAAAATTGGGTTGACGATATTGTTTTAGGTTGAATTGTGTCCACCAAAATGACATGTTGAAGTTCTAACTCCCGGTACCTGTCGATGTGACTTTATTTAGAAATGGGGTTATTAGATATGCAATTTTGTTGCAACACGGTCATATTCTATAAAGGTGGACCCTAACCCAATATGATCGGTGTCTTCATAAGAAGAAAAAACAGACCCAGACACATAAAGTAAAAACACCATTTAAATATGAAAAAGAGATGTCCTTTGGTTGATCTCTTATGCCCTCCTCCCAGCCTCCCCCTGCCTTTCCTCTGAGGGTTGATGGCTTTTCGATGCTGCTC
>NW_005874581.1:9284-15224 GCF_000147115.1 Myotis lucifugus
GAGTTATTTCTTTTTTACTGAAGAGTAGTATTCCATTGTGTAGATGTACCACAGTTTTTTAATCCACTCATCTGCTGATGGGCACTTAGGCTGTTTCCAAATCTTAGCTATGGTGAATTGTGCTGCTATGAACATAGGGGTGCATATATCCTTTCTGATTGGTGTTTCTGGTTTCTAGGGATACATTCCTAGAAGTGGGATTACTGGGTTGAATGGGAGTTCCATTTTTAATTTTTTGAGGAAACTCCATTCTGTTATCTACAGTGGCTGCACCAGTCTGCATTCCCACCAGCAGTGCAGGAGGGTTCATTTTTCTCCACATCCTCTCCAGCACTTGTCCTTTGTTGATGTGTTGATGATAGCCATTCTGACAGGTGTGAGATGGTATCTCATTGTCGTTTTGATTTGCATCTCTCGGATGATGAGTCACGTTGAACATGTTTTCATATGTCTCTTGGCCTTCTGTATGTCTTCTTTCAATAAGTGTCTATTTAGGTCCATTGCCCTTTTTTTGATTGGATTGTTTATCTTCCTTTCGTTAAGTTGTATGAGTTTTCTGTACATTTTGGAGATTAAACCCTTATCGGAGATAACATTAACAAATATATTCTTCCATGCAGTGGACTTTCTTGTTGTTTTGTTGATGGTTTATTTTGAAGTGCAGAAGCTTTTTATTTTGACGTAGTCCCATTTGTTTATTTTCTCTTTATTTTCCATTGCCCTAGGAGCTATATTGGTAAAGATATTGCTACGGCATATGTCTGATATTTTGGTGCCTGTGGGTTCTTCTAAGAATTTTATGGTTTTCCGTCTTACGTTTAAGTCCTTTATCCATTTTGAGTTTATTTTTGTGAATGGTGTAAGTTGGTGCTCTATTTTTTTTGCATGTATCTGTCCAATTTTCCCAACACTATTTATTGAAGAGACTGTCTTGACTCCATTGTGTGCTCTTGCTTCTTGGTCAAATCTTAATTGAGCATAGTGGCTTGGATCAATTTCTGGGTTCTCTGTTCTGTTCCGTTGGTCTATATGTCTGTTCTTGTGACAGTACTAGGCAGTTTTGAGAACAATGGCTTTGTAATACAGCTTGATATCTGCTATCATGATCTCTCCAACTTTGTTCTTCTTTCACAGGATTGCTGTGGCTATTTGAGGCCTTTTTTTATTCTATATGAATTTTTGGAAAGTTCATTCTAGGTCTGTAAAATGAACTTTCCAAAAATTCATATATATGCCATTGGTATTTTAATGGTGATTGCATTGAATCTATAAATTGCTTTGGGTAATAATGGACATTTTAATGATGTTGATTCTACCAATCCATGAACACGGTATATTCTTGCATTTGTTTATGTCTTCCTCTATCTCTTTTCCCAACATCTTGTAGTTTTCTGAGTAGGTCTTTTACCTTTTTAAACACGTTTATTCCTAGGTATCTTAATTTTTTGTTGCAATGGTAAAAGGGATTATAGTTTTTAATTTCTCTTTCTGTAAGTTCACTATTGGTATAAAGAAATGCCATGGGTTTCTGGGTGTTAATTTGGTATCCTGATACATTGCTGAATTCATTTATTGAGTCTAATACTTTGTGATGGAGTCTTTAGGGCTTTTTATGTACAATATCATGTCATCGCTTAATAATAACAGTTTTACTTCTTTTCCAATTTGGATGCCTTTTATTTCTTCTTCTTGTCTAATCTCTATGGCTAGCACTTCCAGTACTATGTCAAACAGGAGTGGTGAGACTGGGCATCCCTGTCTTGTTCCTGTTCTTAGGGGAAATGGTTTTAGTTTTTGTCCATTAAATATGATGTTGGCTGTAAGTTTGTCATGTAAGACTTTTATTATTTTGAGGCATGATCCTTCTATTTCCACTTTGGTGAGGGTTTGTATCAAGAAAGGATGTTGGATTTTGTCAAATGATTTTTCTGCATCAATTGATATGACTATGTGATTTTTATCTTTCAATTTGTTTATGTGATGTGTCACGTTTATTTATTTGCTGATATAGTACCATTCTTACATCCCTGTGATAAATCCCACTTGGTCATATTATGTGATCTTTCTAATGTAATGCTGAATCCAAATTTCTAGAATTTTGTTCAGGATTTTGGCATCTATGTTCATGAGGGATATTTGCCTGTAGTTCTCTTTCTTTGTAGTGTCTTTATCTGTTTTGTTTTGTTTTGTGATTAGGGTAATCCTGGCTTCAGAGAAAGGGCTTGGAAGTATTCATTCTTCTTGTTTTTTTGGAATAGTCTGAGGAGGTAGGTTTTAGTTCTTCTTTCAATGTTTGGTAAAACTCCCTTGTGAAGCCGTCTGGCCCAGGGCTTTTGTTTGCTGGAAGACTTTTGATTACTGCTTCAATTTCCTCCATAGCTATCAGCCTATTCAGATTTTTTAAAAATAAAACGCTACATCTAACAATTGCAGAATACACATTCTGTTCAGGGATATGTGGGATGTTCATCAATGTATGTTCTCTGCCTAGTGTAGAATTATATAAGAAAGCCACCACAAAAAATATCTTAAAAACCCCAATATTTGAAAATTAAATAATTCACTTCTGCATGACCAGTGATGAAGAAACAGAAATCATCAAAAAGAAAATTATAAGTATATGTACAGAATAATAATAAAAGTATAACACATCAAATTTTATGGTATGCAAATAAAGCAGTGATTAAACAGGAAATTTACATCCTGAAGAACTATATAAGAAAATAAAGAAAGGTTTGAATGCAATGATCTACATTTTTACCAAAATGAAGTTAGTAAAAGATAACTAAAGTAAACTCACCATAAGGTGAAGGTAGAAAATTGTCATTATAAAGACAGAAATCAGTGAAACAGAAAGTAGTTCATGGAAAAAAAGAGTTCAAGCCAAAGTAGGTTTTAAGAAAAAAAAAAAAGGTTTAAAATCAATAAACCTATAGAAAGGCTAAACAAAAGAGAGAAAACAAATTGCCAATGTCAAGAAATGAAGGAGGAGATAAGTCTGACACTCCTGATCTTGGAACAAGAAATATGATGAACAAGCTATGTCAATGAATTTGACAACTCAGATGAAATGGACAAATTAATTTCTTTTAAAAATAACTTTACAAAAAGTTAAAGTAAAAAACTTTTGAATAGATTTTTTAAAAAGAAGGTTGAATAAATAAGCTTTCCATAAAGAAAATGCTAAGCTCAGATGGTTTCACTGGTAAATTCTAACATTTAAGAAAAAAACAAAACATTTCCAGTTGTACATTAACATGCAGACTATACAGGATAAGGAACATTTCCCAACTGATCTTATGTGACTGGCATAACCTTAATACCAACACTTGCCATTATAAAAATAAAAAATAAATTGGACTAAAATCTCTAAATAGAAGGATATTACTATTGAAATCTCTAATATTTTAAAGAAAATATTAGCAACTAACATAAAATAAAACATAATAATATATAAAAGAGTAGTTTATCACTACAAAGTAGAGTTTATAAGAATGAAAAAAAATGCAAAATTTGTTTAAAAATGAAAACCATTTAGGATTAATCGCCACATTAACAGAACAGAACAAATGTGGGGGGAAAACTCCATTTCAAATCGTCTCAATAGCCGCAGAATAAAACATCTGACAAAACACAAAAACTGTCAGAATTAAAAAATGAAGATGAATGTGGGGAAACATATTGGAAAAATAGGAAGCAAAGGGAAGTTTTAAGTCCAATAAATGGAATCAGAGAAGAATTGTAGCTAACAGAAATAAGTATTGGTGAAATATTGCATGTACCCCCACTAATGTCAGGAACAAGATAAGGGATGTGAGGTACAGATCTATAATTGACCTCTAAATTCTAAAATTTCACCACATGTCAATTTTACCTCAAAAAGGAGTTCTAAACAAATACTGACTCTCAATAAGTTTGCTTTCACAGTGATTTGCGTTAGAAAAGCTGAAACTAACGTCTGTGTCTTCTATCCTTAAGCAAAAGAACAAATACATTGAGAATTATGGAAGCCAGTTTTCTCCCCATTATGAAGGTGAAAATGTGGAAATTGCAACAACTGGAATGTACCCACTACTGTTGGACTGAAACTGGAGATACTTTGAAATTAGAGATGTATATAAAAATGAAAAAATAAGTATGAACATATGCTTAATGTGTGCATATGTGTGTATATGTTAACTCTATGAGAAGGCCTAGAAATAATGGCATGCCCATAGTAATTAACATACTTAGGACCCAGGTCTTGTTTTGCACATACCATTCAACATGAAAAGGAACCAAGGCTCTTTGCAGAAATGCTTGACTGCAGGTTTGGGGAAGGAGAAGTTCAAGATGAGCCTGGATCATCTTGCCAGAGTGAGGTAGTGCTCAAGGAATCAAAGGGACATGGCAAAATGACACAGAAGTCTTATTGGGAGGACTTCCTCTGGTCAAATCTGGGATAATTTTTGCAATAAAATAAGTAATGACAGTAATAAACTATTAACAACTAGTGGCCAGTGCATGGATTCATGCACATTGAAAGGAAATTAATTAGAAGAAATATTTTAATATTGCTACTCACCCTTTCTCAATAATAGAAGTGGCAACCAAATTCATGATTGACAATGACAGTTTGAAACATATGCATGCTATTGGAACCAGTGAGAGCTTTATATATATTGTGCATGTGTGAGTAAACTTAGCCTTTTATATATACTGTATAATAAACTTGCTTAATTAGACCTGCTTTCTGATGTAACTAAACTTTTTCCAGCCCAGTGAAGCACCCCAACTTCTCTTTCAGGTAATTGTCAGCAACACAGCAGTAAATATCAACATGAAGCAGATTATTATTGTAGATCACACAGGGAGAACAAAGGGTAAAATATTTAACTGCACCAGTGTTTGACTATGTTCTGCACAGTGAGAAAACCTGAAGTCATTTTCAAGGTCCACCATTTCTTAATTCTTTTCAGTCCGGTCAAGTTTCTAAACTTTCTAAATCTCCATTTTCTAGCTAATGAAAAGAAAATAGGATTCCACCGAGTCTTCTATGTACCTACTCCAAGACTTCTGTGAGGATCAAATGAGATGAGGCACGGGAAAAAGCTACACAGACATTTGGTTAAAGTGTGAAAAGTTTGTACCTGGATATAAAGCAAGTCATGTTCGTGGGCTGAAAAAACTGCAAGGAGGCTAGTCGTCACTAGGGAGAGGAAGCCAGGCATTGCTACATGACATCATTACCCGGCACCCACAGCGACTGTTTCTGGGCTGGGCTGTGGGCTGCATTTTGCACCACGGGGTCTCAGCAGCATCGGCTGTGATTTGGTGGCTATTGTTCCAAGGTGGTGGCAGGGCCTGTGTCCCACTTGGGGGAAGCCGAGTATTGCTTTGTGGGTGCCAGGTCTGTGGTGCCATTTATCTGTGTGCGCGTCACAGCAACTCTTGCATTGAACATCTGCCCCCTGGTGGTCAGTGCACATCATAGCAACTGGTAGGAGGGTTGGACACTTAGCAAATTAGCCTTTTATATATATACTAGAGGCCCGGTGCACGAAATTTGTGCACTGGGGATGGGTGGGAGGTCCCTTAGCCCATCATGTGCCCTCTCGCAGTCCGGGACCCCTCCCTCGTTACTGCCCACCTGCTTGCTGCTTCCTACTGCTTGGCTTGCTGCTCCTTAGCGCTGCTGTGAAGGCATTGGGTCTGCTGGGTGCCGGGCCTGCGGGTTTGTGTATCTTTTGGAGCTGTCTCTTCAAGAGCTCAGAGCCCTGTGGCCGCAGGCGGGGAACCTTGGCTTCCTCCATCGCTGGGGCAACCAAGCCTCCTGTTCGTTTAAGTTGCATGGCTGCTGGTGGCCATCTTGGTTGGCAGTTAATTTGCATATCTTGCTGATTAGCCAATGGAAAGGGTAGTGGAGGTATGGCTAATTACCATGTTTCTCTTTTATTAGAT
>NW_005874582.1:0-15121 GCF_000147115.1 Myotis lucifugus
TAAAGAGAGGAAGCGGGAAGGCTTTGTTCAAAACTTGCGGGGCCATCCCTCCCTCCCTCGGGCCAGCCGGGGTCTCCGTGCTCATTGCTTCCATGCAACTCCAGCTCAAGCAAGGAGGTCCGAGAAGCCGTGGGCCTCCTGCACTGAGGTCATGCGAGGTCCAGCAGGGCCTCTGATCTGTGGGCGTGGCTTCCCAGAACCCCAAGGGGCCTGTCTGGAAAACGCCCATGCCCCCACTTCATCATCCGCTCCCCGCGGGGCACTGCATTTCCTTGATCGATTTCCCGGGGGGCCCTGGGAGTCAGGTGCTCAGGACCCGCTGGAGAGAGGACCTTTCCGCAAGTCACCGTCAGTGAGGAACCGGGAGTCCTGGGCCCTGGAATGGACAGCTCCTCCCGGGGGACAGGTTCACTGAGCATCCACTCTCACCTCCGAGGCGAGAAGATCCCTCCCAGAACCAGCTGTTTGGATGAACCCTAACACAGCCGGCACAAAGCAGGCAAAGGAGGGAATCTAAGTAAAAACTACTACTTGTTTTCCACTTCTGCTTAGTTTTGGTTTTCTTGTTTTCCTACTAACAGTTTCCAGCCTACCATTTGTATGGGAACCCAAAAGGGTAGGAGATGTGCTGTGGTCCCCCTATTCTACCACTGAGGTGTGTGACCTGGGACAAGTCAATTCCGTGTCCTGGGCCTTTGCTTGGCTGCCTTTAGAAGAGACCTCATGACACAGACCTGAGCACCCACCAGGCTGCGTGAAGGCAGCAGAGACCATGCTGGCCTCCTCTGTGCCAGCCTCCTCGGTTTCTGATCCACGCTCTGTCCATGCTGTGCCTACGAACGCAAATGGTTATGTCACATTCAGATGAATGTGAATCTATGCGCAACAACACCGTCTGCTTGCTCAGGTCCCGGTGGCGTCGTGTCTTACCTCTGAGCTGTCAACACCCCGCGCAGGCTGGCTCAGGGCAGGGCCTGAACTGCTTCCTGAGCTCACGGATGTGAAGCCCAGCTTCCGCCCGGGGTCAAGGGTCATTCACTTCTCTGGGGTTCAGGTAAACTGAGCTCAAACACCCAGGCGCATGGCTTGGCTGGGTAATTCGGAGAATTCTGGCCTTTCTTCCTACCATGACCTCTAGTTCCTCTGGCAGTGCACCTCCTCTCTGGGTTCTGCATGCCCCAAACAGTCCAAAATTCTACCCCTTTCCGAATTCTCATTTTTAAAAAATCACGTGAGCTAAGACTAATATGGATCCAGGACATGATTCTGAAGATTTGGGGAGTCTCATCGTCTGGTGGCTTTTGAAATCATTAGAAGCACCACCCCTCCCACCAGACAGCCTTCCACCAGCAGAGCTTCCAGCATCTGACTTGCTGGCTGTGCTGAGCTCCCCAGGAAGTGCCCACTTCTCCGCCCGGCCCTGAGGCCTCCCCCAGCATTCCAGAAATTCCAGCAAGTAACATGTCTCCAGCCCCCAGGCAAGTCTACCAAGTTGTCATGATGCTCTTTCCACTGTCACATGTCAACGTAAGCAGAGCTCCATGCTTCCCAGGTCTAGCAGGTATGTTACCACACTCACCCCTACGGATGGAGACAGACATTTGCACAAATAACAGATCTGACACGTCACATTAAGCACAGGGAGAGAGGTTGGCACAGATAAAGATCTCCATAGCTAGTATAAGCAAACATTAACCTCCGAGAGCCACAGAGATTAGCCAACTCATTGATGTCGTCCACATTCTCTCCCTAGGCCTCTGCTAGGAGGGCCCATTTTGGTGCTGCAGGCTGGCCATCCGGAGGTGTGTTCACCTTCTGTTCAGAGAGAGGACCTGCCGCAAACACCTGTCATATAGGTCAGAACCTGTGAATATCATAGAAGGGGGCGGAGCACGCTGTGGGACTCAGAATCAGAGGAATGATTCCACCCCATGGGCCTGTCTATGCTGAGGTGGCAGGAGACAGTGTAGGGTCAGCTCCAGCTGCCAGAACCAAACACCCCAGACAGGGCGGCGTAACCAGCAGAAATTACCTCCCATTTGCTGGAATCTGGAAGCCTAAGATCACGGTCCTGGGCCATTTGGTTCCCAGTGAGCACCCTCTTCCGGGCTTGCAGGTGGCTAACTTCTTGCTGTGTTTTCACTTGGTAGTAAGAGTGCGAGTGAGCTCTCTGGTGTCTTTCTCATAAAAACATGAATCCTATCAAATCAGGGCTCCATCCTTTTGGCCTCCTTTAACCTAATCACTCCCATAAAGACCACATCTGCAAATATAGTTACATTGTGTGTTGTGACTTCAGCTTATGAATTTATGTGCGTGTGTATGTGTGTGTGTGTGTGTGTGTGTGTGTGTGGCGGGGGGTGGGGGGAGAGTAAACATTCAATCCATAATTGATGTTATCTTGAAAAGCTTTCTAAAAGGGCATCTAGTGGTAAAGGCATTGCAGGCAATAAGAACAAAATTAAATTAATAATAATTAATAATAATAATAACTGCATGCTATGTTCCTGTGATGATTCCATGGATACCACTCTCCAGGTCTAACAGCAACACAGGGGAGTCTTACAGCTCACATGGAACAGGTAAGAAAAGAGAGGCTTCCAGAAGTGAGTCAGACACCAGATCATTCCATTGGCTAATTGATGGAGAGGAGGTTGAGTTCGGGTCTGACTCCTATGAACTAGCACGAGACTCCTACCAAAAGTTCTTGTTCATGACCTCTGCCCCTTGCTTCCCAGCTGGACTCGGGGCCTCAGCTCTTAGGAGCCAGGAACAAAACCAGAGCATTCCTGGAGTCTGTCAACTGTCTTTCACTTACTCAGAGTTGTTGAAGAGTCAGTACGTATATATCAACCCTCATACCTCTTCCTCCTTTTACTTTCACACCAACGCAACAGGCAGCAGAGCTTTCCACCGGAGTCTAAATAGCTTTTCCTTCCAGCCCACAAGCCTTTATGCCAAACTTGCTCCTCTAGAAGCAATTTCCTCAGACTTGCTTGGGGTGGAGGGAGACAGCTAAATAATGCTTCTCTACCACTTCTTACCGGACAAATTGGTTTAAAAAGAAAAACACAAGAAAAAAGAAAGAAAATAAATACTCATAGTGATTCATCCTTAGTTTGGTTCTAAGCTTTTCTCAACTTCCTGAGGGGTTGTTAGTTTCTTTTCTCCCACCCACCTCTCTCTTTTTTATTCTTACTGTGCATTGAAATTCAACTTGAAGTCTTTATGAGTTTAATAGTGTCTGAGTGTGCCTGCGTCAAAGCCTTACTATCGAGAATCAGTGTCAGTGGGTGTATATTTCACAAATGGAACAGAGGAAATTGTGACTCCTAGATTTACGTAATCTTCTGAGCCTCAATTTCTCCTTTTGTAGCAGTGAGATAAACACACTTTCCTTAAAAGTTTGTGTTGTGGGAAGAAATAATGCAAATATCGTACTTTACCTGGCACAATAGGTAAAAGTAGAAATTTAAAAACTGGGAGTTAGTCTTTTAATTCCTCTCATTGCTGTTGTCATCAGTGGCACTAGTGATGTATTCGATGGTTTAGTTTTGATCCTCAGAAAGAAATACATCGTTGGAGCCAAAATTGTCGGATCTGAAATGGGTGTGTTCAGAAGGGTCTGAACCTGGCGAGCTCTGTGGTTTATCGCCTGTTCATAATGATTGTAGGGCAGGGGTGGGCAAACTTTTTGACTCGAGGGCCACAATGGGTTCTTAAACTGGACCGGAGGGCCGGAACAAAAGCATGGATGGAGTGTTTGTGTGAACTAATATAAATTCAAAGTAAACATCATTACATAAAAGGGTACGGTCTTTTTTTTTTTTAGTTTTATTCATTTAAAACGTGCCGGATCTGGCCCGCGGGCTGTAGTTTGCCCACGGCTGTTGTAGGGGGATGGGTTGGGCCATTACTTACTGAGCATCACTGCATAATGTGGAATCTCACTCCTGAAGTATTTGTTGTCATCTCACTGAGCTGTTAACTCCCTCTGTTCAAGGGCTGTGTTTATTGTGTTCCCTACCGAGTTTCCAGGGACTAACACAGTGCCTGGCACACATCAGACATTCAGTAAAAACATGCAGAGTGAATGTTCACATCAGTGTTCCCCAGTGATCTGTGAGCTCCAAAGTGCATGGGTCACGTCTGCTCTGTCCTCTCATTCTCAAGCACAGAAAGCCTGAGATTGAAAACTGGTAGCTTAAAGGGACAGAGCAAGAGCAAGAGAAAGCAGACAGATTTCAGTGGCAGAAGTATTCTGGTCTATGAGCGTAGATTTCTAACATCTTCCTTTCCACATCTGGGAAGGACAAGCACTGAATAGACCGAAACTCAGAGTGCTTGGAATCTAGTCCTGGTTCTGCCAGGGACTAACTGCCTCTTAGTTCGCGAGGAGCCATGGATCCTAGAGATGTAGGACTACAAGCTTGCTAATGTTTTTATCGTCTGATGAGAGTGAGTTAATAAGGATTAAATGATGATACTGGTGTGATCTAATGTGGCTCCAGTTACCTTTGGTGTCTTTGCTTTTCTTCAAGCACAATAGGCATGCCTCTGCCTCGAAAGGCCAGCATTGGCTGCATCCTTTTCCTAAATGCTCTTTGCCCAGATATCCACATGGCACATTCCTCATTCCTTTTAAATTGGGCTCAACTCTCCCTATTTAAAATTACAGCCTCCACCACTCACTTCTCCCCTTCTCTCTCTCTTTTTACCTCCATAACCTTCTTTTCTAACATACTCTTGGTTTACTTTATAATGCTATTATGTTTCCTCTCAATATCATGGAAGATCCATGAAAGCAGGAGTGTTCTCTGTTTTGTTCACTTCTATATTCCCGGTGGCTAAAATAATCCTTGGCACATGACAGGATCTCAACAAGAATTTCTTCAGTAAATGACTGAATTTACATGTGCTATTACTACAAATATAAATTCAAAATTACCCAGGTCACCATTCAGGGAAGAAGTACTCTAATTCTTTTCTGGATTACAGAATCCCATCCAAATGAATGAGGGGAACACATACTTATTGAGCACCTGCTATATGAAAAAAGCTTTGCCTAAATCATGTTTTCAATCCTGGAAATAACTGGGAGAGCATTTCCATCTCTTGGTTACAAATGAAGACATCAAGCTTTCAAATCACACATCTAGCAGAGGCATCTCCAGGGTTCCAGTGGTGTTTGGTTCTCGGCATGTCTGTCTAACACCAAAGCGCAGGCTCATTTGTATGGCACTGTGTCACGTCAGAAAAGCTTATGTCAGGAAAGACTTTACTTTTTAGAAGAACCCTTCTGTGCTTGGTGTGGAGGTGGTTTGAAGTGATAAAAAAACACCCTCTTCTTAAGAGACTCAGACTAGGTTTACGTATCTCGCTTTCTTGAATGTGGTGGTGACCTTGGGAAGACATTGAGCTTCTCTTTCCACCTCTGTAGAGGGAGCAAGCTGAATCAGGTGACTTTTAAGGTCTTTTCTAGTCCCAAGGTGAGGACCTTATTTAGCTCATCCTGATGAGAGTATCCAATTGGCAGAGCAAACATGCCAAGCTCAAGGTGTCTTTGGTTTCAAAGAGGAAGAACAAAGGGGAAAGCAGAGCACAGTCAGCTTGCGCTGTCCCTGCCCCAGCCCTGATCAACACCCATCACAGCCACCTCTCTGGAGGTGCTACAATCCTCAGCTGTCAGCCAATTTCCTGAAAGTCAAAACTTGAGGTCGGCTCACATCAAAGGCAGTTTTTTAAAGGGGCTGATCAATCAACACAGGTGTTCTTTGAAGAATTAGGATGACCTTGTTCTGGAAATCACCGCCTTCCTTCAGAAAGAAGTGTGTCAAGATGGCTGATCCAATGTAAGATACTAAGAAGATTAATTGGTAGACCCAAGATGGGAGGTGTGTCTTGCTTTAGGAAAGTGATCATCACAGAGTTGTGCAAACATGGGATCTATTGTCAAATATGTGTTGTTATCCTGGCTTTCCCCCTTGCCAGCTGTGTAACCTTGGGGCAACCCATGGACTTTTCTGAGACTCGGTTCACATATCTGTATAATATCATGGAAGATATCTATCTTGCATGACTTACAGGTAAAATACATAAAGCTCTTTTCAAAATATGGCTCAATGAATATTCAGACATTTTGAGAATCACAGTGAGTCTTTAGGAATTTCCTTATGGCAGTATTTGTCCTTGGGGGTTATGTCTCCTTCCATATTTTAACCTTCACCCTTATGACCTTTGATCTCCATCCCCCTTCGAATTTCTGGGGTTGGAAGCCAGGCTAGCCCAGGAACTAGAACATTAATGTATTTAGAAAAACTGAGGACAACCTTTAGAAAGGTAATTTTAAAGAATCTTTCTCTCTTTTTTCTTTTTCCACAGAAGGAAGTCTAACTCACAAATGAAAATATTCCTATGTCTCTAAGATGTAAGCAAGGGAGTTGACTCTAAGATGTAAGCAAGGGAGGATGAGTAGATATCAGAGTCACGAACTGGAGTGAGAAAGGGATCATGGACTTGAAGGTGGGAAGTCACTGGTCATTTAGCAATAAAAGGGATATTTCCTCCTCTCTGGGCAGTGGGAGGGGACAGAGCAAGCGAGAAGGGGAAGGAGGAGAAGTCGCCTTTTGGAAGGTGGTACAGCACAGAGATGAGAGGTGTCGTTTTGTATCGAACAAAGTTTGGTTTGGATCTTACCTGGCAAAGGCCAAGTTACTTAAAATCTCTGGGTCTCAGTTGGCTCAGCTGTGAAATTGCTATAGTAAAACATATTGCGTGGTGTATCATGGTGATACACACGTGTCAAAGTGCTTTATAAATTACCAAGGGCTGCACAGGAGTGGTTCTCAATATACTGGCACTAGCAAGATCTGGCAATTATGAGTGTTTCTGACTGAACATCTCAAGTCATGCTGATGCACAGAATAGAGACTCTGCTGAGGCTGTAACTCTTAAAACGAGTCAATATCTCCCATAGGTTAGAACTAAATGAGTAGCTAAGGATAGAGGTTTAATCCATGTTTCCCACACAACCTTTCAAAAATCCTGAAGAACTTGTATACATATATGCATCACCCATGGACACAGACAACGGTGTGGTAAAGGCCTGGGGTACTGGGCAGGCTAGAAGGGGTCAATGGGGGAAAAAGGGACACAGGTAATACTTTCAATGATAACGTTTTTTTAAAAAAAATCCCATTGAGACTCATCTATCTTGGAATCGGTTTTAAAAACCCAGGGTGAATTAAAGGGAACTGAACAGTCAACTAACTCATCTGACTCTATTGTTCGTACAAGTGATAAAGCAGAAACAAAAACAGTTTGTTTGTATGAATGGAGCGGGCTTGTTCTCCAAATGGAGTGGGATTCACCAAATTCTTGAGCCACTCAAACTGGGAGGAGAGAAGAAATGTGAGATCTGTGTTCATTACCTTGTGCTGTTTTTCGTAAAACAAATCTGTGGATGCATAATTTCATATTATGTCATATTTCTGAACTATGGGGTGGAAGCCTTCGATTTTTGTTTTATTTGAAATAGCAACCTTTGAAACTGGCTTGGTTTTGTCCATAAAAGCAGAGAAGGGAGGGCCCACTTTCCTTCCACGCTTCCTCCCACCCGCCTCTAGAGGAGTGTGAGCGGGTCCCTGCCGCCCATGTGGGAGGCAACGCTCCTTGGATCAGAGAGAGAAAGAAGCGCCGGCAAACAGAGAGGCGTTTCAGCAAGTTGTGGGACTTGGAATCTTGCATTTGTAATAATCCAAGGAAAAGTAACAGAGTCAATTATTGTTAAGATATCATAGGGTCCATCTATTTGGCTGGGGTTACATGGTGCTGGGCACCTGATGCAAACTTTGCAGTGATTTTGTGAAAAGCTTAATTTCCCTTCTTCTTCTTCTTCTTCTTCTTCTTCTTCTTCTTCTTCTTCTTCTTCTTCTTCTTCTTCTTCTTCTTCTTCTTCTTCTTCTTCTTCTTCTTGTTCTTCTTCTTCTTCTTCTTCTTCTTCTTCTTCTTCTCCTCCTCCTCCTCCTCCTCCTCCTCCTCCTCCTCCTCCTCCTCCTCCTTCTTTTGTTAAATCCTCACCCAAGGATATTTTTCCATTGATTTCCAGGGAGAGTGGAAGGGAGAGGTAGAGACAGAGAAAGGGAAACATTGATGTGAGAGAGACATATGGATTGGTTGCCTCCAGCACACGTGTCAACCAGGGCCAGGAATCAAGCCTGCAACCGAGGTGCGTGCCCTTGACTGGAATTGAACCCGGGACCCTTCAGTCTGTGGACTGATGCTCCATCTACTGAGCCAAACCGGCTAGGGCAAAAGCTTCATTTCTAACAGTTGACTCTCTAAATGTCTCTAGAACAACAACAAAATATGCCATGTTTATGTAAATAAAACCACTCCTCTCACCTGGCAGGAGGGAAACAATTCAATCCCATTTTAAATGAATAAATAACTGAATGAGTAAATGAGGCATTTCCAGCCATTAACCGCCATTGGGACTGAAGTTCTCACACAAGTCATGCATCCCCCCAAACGTTCTAAGATTCTTTTTCATCCAAGTTTTAAAATATCCTGAATTCAGTTTCTATAGTTTGTAGAATGTATCCTCTTGGGAAGAATCACAGCTCTCCTCATCTACATTTCAAAGTTCCCTGTAACCATTTGTTTAAAAAAGTCACAAAAATTTAGGCCAAAAGGTCGCAATCATTGTCCAGTCAGAAACATAAACATGACTCTAGTTAATTTCCAAAGGACGAAATTTAACACAGGTCACTGGTTGCAAAAGTAATGGGATGACCGGAGGAACACAATTGGGGAAGGGAGGGATGCAAGCTGAATCAGGTGACTTTTAAGGTCTTTTCTAGTTCCAAGGTGAGGACCTTATTTAGCTCATCCTGATGAGAGTATCCAATTGGCAGATGCCAACGATGTGACATGGTGGACAGGCAAAACCATGGCGCAGAGGAAAGATCAGTGGTTACCAGGGATGGGCGGGGGGGGGGGGGGGGGTTTGGGGGGTAGGGAGGGATGCATGATGGATGGAGCACAGAGGATTTTAGGGCAGTGAAACTATTCTGCAGGATACTCTCATAGTGGGTACGTGCCATCATACACTTGAAACTCATGGAATGGACTACACCAAGAGTGACCCCTAACGTGAACGATGGACTGTAGGCAGATTCATGGATTGTAACCAATGCACCACTCCAGTCTCAGGGGCGGGTGGGGGCGGGGGCAGGGGAGAAGATGCTGAGAGTGCGATAGTAGAGGAAGCTGTGTGTGTACTGGTATGTGGGGTCAGGAGGGATATGGGATATCATTGTACTTTCTGCTCAATTTTGCTGTGAACCTCAAATTGCTCTAAAAAGTCTTTTTAATAAAAAGGAGGGAAACATTTATCCAAAATTAGTACCCTAGGATGTTGCGACCTCCCCTGTGGTTGTAAGAGGGAAAAAGGGGAGGAGGTAGAATAGTGTTATCAAGAGCCAGAGTCACTGCTGCTGAGGCCGCTGTTGGAACCACCAGGGCCAAACCTTTGGCAGGAACCTGCCCTGGCACCGCAGCTGCTCAGAGCCCACCCAGCAGCTGGGAGCTGCCCTGCTATCAGGCCCGCACTGTGGGAGCAGGAACCAGGGGTTCATTCACCCGCTGCTCCGGTATCAGCCACTGATGGTGGCTTCACCACTGGAGGTGCCCCTGGCCCAGAGAACACATTTATAAACTGCATCACCTCCCCTCCGCCTTCTGATCTGCCCGCAGCGCCCCCATTGGCAGAGCTAAGGGAAAGCCAGCTGGAATGGGAGCCTGGGGTGGTGGATTGCAGATTTCCTGTCCCCTGCTGTGTGTGGTAACAAGGGGGCTGGTCCACAAACAGTTCTTTAGGGAAAGATCATGGGAAAGGTGCCTTCTCTTTTATATCTGCTGGTTTTAATCCTTTCAGATTCAGATTAAAAAAAAAACACAATCAATTTTAAAAGGTTGGGGTCAGTATCATGGCCTGAGGCTTATGCTAAGTGTCCTGCCTCTATTTTGTATTCATTGTCTCAAATCCTTATAACAGCCAAGCAACGCAGGCCTTTTTTTTTTATTTTATAGCCCATAAAATAGGAAACTGTGACTCAGAGACAGTCAGTCACTTCTCCAAGGTCAAACAGCTCTTAAGTGGCAAACTCAATAATCCACTCTGCTTCATCTGCCTTCAGGCTCCGTGCTGTCTTTCTAACTCCTGTGGCTCTTACCTAATCAGAAATGGAATCTTATTTTATTTCCCAACGCCATCATAAGAGTAGCTGATCCCAAAAGACACAAACAAACACTAGTAAAATCAAGGTCACAGGAGAGCATCCTTGAGTGTAATTACCCTCCCCCTTCCCTGGAGACGTTAACTTAACCTATTTTTTTCTCCCATCCATTATCAATAAATAAGTGTTTCAAAACCTGTTTCAAAGAGATGAAGATGAATTCACAGGCATGGCTCATCACTGTTGGTAGTATCTCCATCTCCACGCTGGTGGGACCACGACCCAAAGCCAAGTGTGTGAAGCCCCCAGACCCAAGAAATGCTGGGCTTTTTGCTGGGCTGGGTCCATGTCCCTCTCTGCAGGGAGGTGAGTGATCTCAAGATGGCAAACATGACACGAAGGGGACAGAGGAGGGACCTTGGATGTGTTAGACATTCCCATAGTTCCCTGCCAGCGGCCTCAGCATACAAGTCCAAGACTTGGAGCGGGTGTGTGAAGAAAACCCGCCACTAAAGGTCACCCTGTGAAATCCTGCAGGGCGGGCATTTTTTGGTTTCATATATTCACACAGTACAATGAGTGGGATGTGTAATGGGGCTTTATAGTGGGCTATTGTCACTGCTTTAGAAGGAGGCTAAGAATGAAAGAAATGCATACAATACATTCGCTAAGGCCCTGAATAGAACGGGTGGAATGTTTGTGTTTCCTGTGGGTGAGAGGAGTGTGGGCCCTTTTCTTTAACCTCACATCCCACTCGTCCTTGGGGGAGGCTGGCTCACCTGAGCACTTCAGATTTTTGTCCCCTTTTAATCTCAGGGCCTCCACCTGGCAATGACAATATGAATTATGTTTGTCCCATTCAATTTATCCAATGTTATTAATCTATTTCTATTTATAAAGTACTGCTTGGTTATTAAATTAAGGCATCTTTCCTGTCCTCAAGGAACTCACAATCTAGAAGGGGACAAAAAGGAGAAAGGCACAAAGAATTATGATGCAAAACAAAATAAGGAGAATGTCAAGAGAAGTGGAGGGTGAAGGAAGTCATTGTTCATTGGGAGTTTTAAATATCCAATGGGGTCTTCACTTAGGTTGTTCCATTTAAACCTCACAAAAATCCATTCAGGCACACATTGTCATAGAGAGGAAATGAGGTACACAAAAGCAAAGTAACTTGTCCAAAGTCACTCAGTCAGGACCTACTGGAGTTGGGTTTAAGGGTGGGTCTTCTGATCCCCAATATTGAACCATACTGTTTGACAGAGGTGTTAGCAGAATGCGCAAAGATTCAATGGCTGAGAAGTAAGCCACCTGGATGGAGGAGACAGTTGAGAGTGGAACATGGAAAACTTCAGAACTGAAGCCACTTGGCCAGGTTTGAGGTAAACTGTGGCTGGGTGTTAGGGAAGGGGCATCCCAAGAAGAAAAAACAATATGAGCAAAGAAACAAAACTGAAAGAGGCCTATGAAAACAGAGCACACGGACTCCTTTGGAAAGAAGAGAAATGGGAATGATACCATTGTAATGAGCTAGTTATTAATAATAGGAAAGAAGCAAAGGGAAGGCCAGACGTTATAGGCATGTCCTTTGGGCCACTTCACCAGGAAGATGCAATTTTGCACTTCCCCGGGAACCATAGCCTATTCCTTGCACTGGGAGAAGGGAACCAACAGAGGGAAGATAGATGCACGCCCAGAAAAGTTGGAGGAACTAGGGAAGGTACTTGCCTGTCGATTGAACCTGGGAACAGAGATGTTGGCCAGAATGGATGTGGCCACCGCAGGCCTGTGAAAATTTGGGAATACATAATCACCTAAACAAAGGAATTCTCTCTCTTGTTGCTCTTGGCTCATGACTCTTGGGACTCTTGGCTCTCTTGTATGGGTCCCTATGGCCCATGGCTATGCGGGCCCCACACTCAGTGGTCACTGGTTCTGATTTTAGCTCCACTGAAGCCACAGCTACATTCTTCTATGACTGGACTGAGGGAATTGAGACTTCAGAAACACAGGGATTTAACTCTATGGAAATAAAGCTTCCTACTATCCCTCACCCTCCCATGGGGGCCTCTGGAAATTCTTATCTGAGAGAGACCCCAAGAACCTCGTCCCAAGCAGCAACTGAGGGAGATAAGCCCCTCTGCTGTCCTGTAACAGGAAGACCGGCATCCACAGAGTGAGCACCAAGGTCTGGCCGGGAACAGAACAGAGGGCAGAAGTGGGAGTCAGTGAGGGGTGGAATCCGCACGGGGCTGTGAAAGGAAATTCTATAAGCCAGTGGGTTGCAATGAGCTGCAGCTGTTGGCATTTGCTCCTGGATTTTCTGTGTGGCTTCTATTTATACTTCTCTTCTGTTTTTGTTCCACTGAGTCCATAGTTTTGGAAATTAAGGGATTAAGACATGAACAAATGACCCAACTTGTTATTTCCATAGAACACGATATAAAATCTAAAGGCTGGGGCTGTCATTCTACTGATGGTGCTGGGTTTTGCAAAGCAGGGGACTCACAGCCCTATTCCCTCTCACCCCAGAGTCCACATGCGAGGACGCTCAGGCCAGGAGGCTTGCCCCTAACACTATGGTCAGGGATAGCTGGACCTATTTGGGGGTCCCGGGGCTCCTCACACCAGATCCAGTCTATTGTGAGGTTCGTTCCTGCTCTCACATGATAAGCACAGGGTGCTGCCTTTCCTTGTTTACAGTCCTTCAGTTTTTGGAATTTGAGGTGCCTTTGCAGAGCAGATGGGGAAAATAAAAGATAGGAGTGTGGTCTACTATTACAGACACGCCCTCTGCCAGGGAGGCTTTGTCTCAGCTGCTGTGATCCAGCACAGACGGAGATTGTGTGCCCATAGCTGGCTGCGTGTGGCGGGGAGTGTCTGTCTCTGCTGAGAGCGAGGCTTCCACGAGCCACCAGTTGGCAGGCCCGACAGCTGCCTATCGCACACACATCAGGAGGAACAGGCAGGGTGATTACTGGTTCATCTGCCACGAGCAAGTCTCTGCGCAGACAACTAGAAACATGACTGCACATTGCTCCTTACATTTCTTCACTGTATAGCCAAATGCAGGCATTTTGACATTTCATATAAATGAACACCTTGTGTAACACATTGATTTGGGTGGGGGGGTGCAGCATGCTCTAGCAGTTGATACATCACGGGATTGACAGCTACAGGATTGCAGTTTAGGCGAAAGGCAATTTAATGATAAAAATCATGAGCCCGATGCTTATAACAGGTGCCAGATTGCCACACACACAGATGGAGGCTTTGTCGCTGGGATGGTGTTCTAGGGAAACCACTGCTAATATACTTACAGGGGCCTCTTCTGTGTACACCGACCTGAGCTCAAGTGGGACCACACCAGGACACCCGGTCCCTGCATTCAGGGGCCCTGACTGGCAGTGCCAAGCCTCTCCTCTGGTCTGGCCAACGACTTTCCTTGATAGTCATGCCTCCTGATGACTCTTAGCTTTTTCAAAAGCCAGTTTCATTCAAGGAATTAGATTATTGTTAATTTTCTTTGTAGGGCAGAGTGAGATGGTCCCAGGGTTCTAGATGTGTTTTCAAACAAGAGTTCCAGCATCTATTTATGCATTTATTTGTCCATTGAGTCCAATGTGTTTATTGTGCATTTCCATGTAGCAGACACTGTGCTAGGCAGCACTGAGGGTCTGAGGACCAGTGGGCACCCAAACCAGAGGTCTCTGTCTTGATGATGTCACAGGAAGGAGCACAAATAATGACTCAAATGAGCTCATAAGTGCAAACCATGGCAGGTGACATGATGGGGAGACAGACTGTGAGGGACACCAAAGTCCCAAGCAGAGAGGGGAGAAGGCTGCTCTGAGGAAGTGGAGACCAAGAGGGCTGAGCAGACCTGGGTGAAGGAAGAGTCTGGGAGCAGTGTGGCATGGGGGGACCAGTGTGGGTGACGCCGGGGCAGGAAGGGGCTTGGGACACTCAAGGCACCAGAAGAGGTGGGAGTCAATGGAACGATAGTCATCAGAGGAAGGGCGTTTCTGGAGGAGGTGGCCAAGTGACCACCCAGGGACATGTTAATGCTTTTGGATTGAATCTTAGGTGGACAGTTTTGAATCAGAGTGTCATAATCACATGAGTATTTCAAGATGCTTTTCCCCTGATTTTGGTGTGGGCGGAAGTTGGTCTGGAGGACAGTGAGGTTGGGAGCAGGCCACCATGGTGGTCTAGATAAGAGATGAGGGTGGCTTTGACTCAGGGCCATGCAATGAGGCTGAGGGAGACTGATGTATTGGAGACATGTTTTGGAGCTGGACTTGGTGATAAATGTGGATGAGGAATGACAGAGAGGACATTCCAAGAGCATTGGTGTAGTCATCATCACTTTCCCTTCATCCTAGCCCTGGGAGGTGGGAGCATTGTTAAACCATATTCACAGAGAGCACAGTTGAATAGGCTAGTCTGGAGTCTTCTAATACATGTTTCCAAACTATCTTCACACCATTTTCTCAACAAGTACTGTGACAACTCCTGCCACATCCACTTATTCCTCTTTACCAAAACGAAATCTGTTTGTGCACATTCTCTAGTGTGGCCTTTGTGCAGTCTGTTCTGCCCCATGCTACTGTCCAAAAAAATACTCTGCCTTCAGACCCAGCCGAAATCTCACCTCCTCTGTGGAGTCTCCCCTGGCTACCTCTAGATAAGGGCAGTTACTACTCTCTTTATTCTGACCCAGCCCCTTGTCTCCTTTCCCACATTTATCTGTGTGTAATACAGAGGCCTGGGCAGCATGGGCTTGGTCTCAGAGAGACCTGGATTCAATGCTGGCTTTACCTCAGTAACGTTACGACTTAGGTTAACTCTGGTTTCCTCACTGATGTAATAAGGACATTAAT
>NW_005874583.1:0-15111 GCF_000147115.1 Myotis lucifugus
TCCCAGAGGCTCCTTACACTGTCTTCACACTTTAGGATTCTTTTTTCATTTTGCTTTTCCGGTTGGGTGTTTTTTGCTTCCTCGCATTTCAAATCTTTGACTTGATTCTTGCGCTCCTCTGGTCTGCTGTTGGGAGTCTGTATAATACTTTGTTTCAGTCAGTGTATGCTTACTTTCTAGTTGGTCCTTTATCACACCATCGAGGGTCTCATTAGATTTCCTGTACATCTCATCAAGTTTATCGACAGCCTCTAGAAGCCTCTTGAGAGACCTCAAAAGTGTGGTTTTGAATTCTATATCCAGTAGCCTGCTTTCCTCCGGTTCTGTCCTTTGTGGCCTGTTTCTTTGTCTTGGCATTTTTGTGCTTCGCTGTGTCGATAGAGTGGCTTTCCGTGTTAAGTGTCCCAATTACCTGAGGTAGACACTCTTGGTGCACCCCCTTGTGGTCTCTGTGAGCAGTCTTGTAGTCAAGCCTTGATTGTTGTAGGTAATTACTACTTGACCTCCAGGCCAACTGGCTGTGAGAATCAGCTGTGTTTGCACTGGGAGAACTTCTGTCCTCTAGGGAGGTGCTAATCTAGCCTTTGCCTGAGGCTATCCGGCAAATGGCTCTGTGCAGGGCTTGGGTGGGGCGGGTCCCACAGGATCAACAGGGCGGAGGAGGGAGCAGTTATGGCTGCTCTCAGTCCGTCCCCAGGGGCTCTGCCTCTCTGTCCCAGCAACCGCTGCAAACCTTGGAGGGACCGAAGCCAGACAGTCCCGCTTCTCCCGTTTGAGTCTGGGTCCCTAGAGACTCGCCCGGATCTGGAGCTCAGAGTCTGAGGCTCCCTCCGGATTGAAATAGTCAACCGCGCCCTCAGCCACCAGCCCGCACTGCGAGCACTCCGCACCTTAGTATTTTACTTCAGCACTGCGCCTCCTCTGATTCTCGGTTCCTCCTAGTTGTAGAACTTCCACTCAGCCAGCCTTCCTGTGGTTCTGGATGATGTCCGTTCCGTCTTTTAGTTGTATTTTTGTAGTGGTTGTTCGAGGCAGCCAAGAATTTTTAAAAATTTAAATCATTCAAAGTATATTCTCTGAAAAGGACAGAATTAGATTAGAAATTAGTAATGGAAACATCTAAAAATTCTTAAATGTTTGAAAATTAAACTACACACTTTCACATTAGTCATTATTCAAAAATGAACTCATAACGAGAATTAGAAAATATTTTGAACTAAAGTATAAGAACTCATCATATCAAAAACTGTGAGATGTTAATCAAGTAGTGTTGTGAAGGAGATAGCTTCTTACGCTTACATTAGAAAAGAAAAAATATTTATGTAAATTAAAGTCAGTGTTGTAAGTGTTCACCTAAATAAGCTAGTAAAGAGAGCAAATTAAACCCAAAACAAGTAGAAAAAAGAAATTAAAGGTTAAAAGCATTCATTAGTAGAAAATGGGCAAATAAGATGGAAAATAAGTAAAAAAAAAAGCTAGTTATTTGAAAAAAAACACCAAACAAAAACGATTTTTTGCAAGACTGATTAAAAAAAAAAGAACAAAGAGGGGGGAAAAGATACACAAAGTACCAACATCAGTAATAAAAGAGTGGATACCCTAGAGATCTTTGGACATTAATAGTAGAATTTTAAAAATTATGATCACCTTTATACCAATAATTTCTACAACGTAGATGAAATAGACACTGTGATAGGCAGAAATTATTAGTACTGACTCCAAAAGAAATAGAAAAGCATAATAATCAGCAGGAGGAGAAAAATAGGGAAATTATATACAGTATATTTAGTATTTTTTCAGTGTTTGTCTTAGTCTATTTGGGCTGTTATACCAAATATTATCATAGTTTGGGTAATAAACAGTAATATATTTATCATAGTTCTGGAAACTGGACATCCTAGCTCAAAGCACCAGCAGATTCCTGGTCTGGTGAGAACCTGCTTCCTAGTTCATAGATGGCCACCTTCTTGTTGTATTCTCAATGGTAGAAGGGGTCAGGGAGCTCTTTGAGGCCTCTTTTATAAGGGCACTAATCCCATTCATGAGGGCTCCACACTCATGACCTAATCACCTCACAAAGGCCCACCTTCTAATGCCATCACATTGAGAATTAGGTTTCAACATAAGAATTTTGGGGAGATACACACATTCAGACTATCCTGGGGCGGGATTGACTGGGAAAAGGGACATGAGGGAATTTGGGGAGGTAATTGAATTTTTTTATCCTGATTTGGGGGCAATCGGTCTATATTTTTGTCAGAGCTCATCAAACTGCACATTTATTTCATGTAAGTTATACCTCAGTAGACTTGATTTCAAAGTTGCAAAAACTGTTTTGTATGATTCAGTAACATAATAATTACAGCCATCTGACCGTTAGGAATAATTCTTAAGAAGTTACAAAGGACAATTTATAAATGTCAGTCCCAAACACTCTTTGAGAATTTAAGTGCAATACATTTGAATTCTAATTTTAAAGTGTTTAATTGAAGGGGGACATGGAAAACTAATATTTACTGATAAAATACTACCTCGTGAATTTTTTTTCATATTTTCTCTCATCAAACTTTTTACCATTTTACACATGAAAAATTGGAGACACAGATATTAAGAAAATTGACCAAAATCTCCATCTTTTAAAGTGATAGAGTTAGTAATAAAGCTGGGTCTCTCTGATTCCACAAAGTGACTCTTATTGTAACTGCATGAGGAATTCACTTAAGGGCACTTAGAATCTTTATGAATATTGTCTATACTATGAGCGATGTTTTGGGTTCCTAGAATTTCTATCAGATACATGAGCAATAACCACAGCTTTCGAAATTTTTAATATAAAGATTTCTTGTACTTTTCTTGGGAGCTTTTCTCCCCTTTGCCCAGAATTTCTGAATTACCCTAAATTTCAATATCAAATCTCACTAATTTGAATCCAAAAGATAACAGTTCACATAAATGAGTGAAAAGTGAAATTATAAGATGTTCTTGAAGAAATACAGCTTCATCACTTTCAGGGAGAGTGTGTAACTTGAACTGTCCTAATGAAGGCCACCTCATGGAAGTGCTGGGGTTGAACAGATTAGAATGATTTCTAATTAGCATACCAAAGCACTCTTCAGAATCCTGCTGATTGAAGCTTGTATTGTGGATTCCTTTCAAGTGAAATACACTAACATGTTTTAATAGTTTTCATTCCTAACTTGATAAATATTTTCATTTTATACCTGAGACTTCTAGAAATCCTTTATTGGAGAATGAATAAAATAAATAAAGAAACCTCTCTTAGAAATGCATCACAAATGTGAAATTAGGGAAAGCAGAAATAGAGAGGCTTAACTGCAAGCAAAGTTATTAAAATGTCTAAAATCTAGAGTGGTACCAAAAGGCAGCTATAAAAGTTAGTCCCTTGGAGTTGAAAGAGAATTCATATGTATCACAAGTTCCAAGGATTCCTCTTGCAAGAGGAAACATTTGCAGTAGGGGACAGAGGAAAGCCTTTTTTTAAAATATTAATTTCTTGAGCTGCTTGCAGTCAGAACCATCCCCTCTGCTGTTCCCTGTCACTTTTGGAGGTCTTTGAGCCAAGCCCAAGCTGCATGCCTGTCCCAACAGTGGTGTTTTCTCTTCAAAGAACGGTTGCTACAGCCTCTCAGTTCTGTCCAGGAATTGAAAAGCCTTTGAAATCGGTGCAGCCTCACTGCACAGCTAGTAATAAGCATTAGAGAAAAACACGCAGCTCATTTGTTTAAAAGTTCATTCACTGCAGTGTGATTTAGACAGATGTGAGGTGGGTTTTGCTTAGTGCTGCTCGGCCCCATGGCAGAGTAGAGCTAGGTCTCCTTTCAAAGAGCTCTTCCGTCCTGCCCATTGCTGAGCTTCTGCAACAATGGTGCTTTGAAAGGGGACACAAAAAAAAAAGAAAGAAAGAGAAAAAGAGAGATGACACCAGTGGGAGAGGCTGACAGCTCAGTCCCAACTCAAACAGCCCTTCTAGTGGCCAGGACAGAGGTGCACATCAAGGTGGGCTGAGGTCTGGGTTCAGAACAGCCCAAAGAATTAATTTAAAAGAATCTCCCCGCCCATTCCCTGTAAAAGCAGCAGCAGCAGCTCTGGTAAAATACTTCCCAGATCACAGGGCACTTAGCCATGTAGATTCTGCAGTATTCCCCGAGAAAACTAGACTTTCCGGGAAACAAATCCAAGAAACAGTGGATTCTGGGGTGATTTCCCACCAGGCACAAATAACACGTAAAAACCATTGATGCTTTTCCTTGAATAGGGGATCTGAACAATCAGCACACATTACCGGGGACAGTGTATTTCCTCCAGAACAATGTTCTTTGCAAAGAGGCCTGTGCTCATTAGTCATGATGCATGCAAACTAACAGTCATTTTGAGATGTGAGGATTCATTGCAATGTTTTCCCTAACCTGCACAGACATATTGATAGTGCTGAGGTATGATGCTAATTCCACAAGCAAATGGATCTGGCTGAAAGCTCAGAAATTGCTTTTATATTTAAAACCTTATTTTGAGAGCTGTCAGGGTACAGATACTACAAATCCAGCCGTTCCAGTGTACCAGGGATTTTTCAAGGAAATCTGAACAGTACAAATGATAAAACATAATTATCATTTGGGTTTGATGTATTTAAAAGCACATGTCTAGGACATCTTTTTAAACCACACTAAATTCCTAGGCACAATTAGAGCAACTATCCAATTTAGCTGGTTGGAAGCTAAAATAAAGCTTGAAAGAAATGAAAAGGCCAATGAAAAATGGTGCTATTGGGAGACAATAGTTTAATTACATGCCTATAATTAGGCAATCGTGTGATAACTTGAGTGTGGCTAAGTCCAGTGATAATTTAGTCCTCCACTGAAATGCTTTATCAACGGATAGAATTTGAACAAATTTGAAGATTCAATGAAATGGAGTTGAGCTCTGCAGGGTGAGAAGGTTGTGAGTATAGTGAGGAGAGAGCTGGCTTGGAGTTGTACAAACATGAGTTAGAATCCTGACCTGATTACCTCCAAGCGGCATCACCTTGGCCAGTAAGTGACTGCCTGTAGGATGGGTTGCTAAGAAAACGGACTATGAGACTGAGTCTAGCATTCAGGATTTTTATGAAGTGGTGCCCTTGGAACCAGCACTTGTGGAAAAGAGGGGAAGGAGGCCGGAGTGAACAGAAGGAAAAAGTTGAGTTGAGATGCCTTATCTGAATGAAGGCCCAGTGCATACACACTGAGTTCTGGAGTTCAAGTGGCTCTTCGGTGATGGCCAGGCCTTAATACTCCACTCTGCATCAGTCATTCTGCAAGCGCCACTGAGGGAAGAGGTATAATCTGGCATGAGGAGCTCTCCGAAGATGAAAAAGTCCTTGAGAGGCGCGTAGTAGAGGGCTGTCTACTGATAGCACTCCCATCAGTGGGGGATCTGGGCAGTGCATAACATTGTTCACTAGACTAATGGTTTTTAAGCTGCGGTTCCCCGTGAAATGGAGATAACCATACCTACAGCTCATAGTGTTGTCCTATCATTGGCACCAATTGGTTGCAATTACTATAGATTTCAAAATGGCTGTCATTATTTGCATAGCAGACTAAAACATCATCCAACAGTCAATCACATAAAATAATATTAAAATAAAAATGTAGTTACTAAAAAGTATGTTGAAAATATACCTCATGCATCTACTGAGTGATAATTACTAATCTCTTTAGTATGTATAAACTTTACAAAAGGAATAAGCAGTCATTGAACAGCATCTCAGGGCATTTAAGGGGATCAGTTTCATTACTAATAATAGGAAAAGTATAGCTAGTTCCCAGATATCAGCAGCTCATAAACGCAGGCTGGTGCTCAATCTATAGAAACAGTGTTTGATATCCTTTAGGTAACTTTTCTGATGCTGTTGAATAGTACAGCATAGACCAGTGATGGTGAACCTTTTGAGCTTGGTGAGTCAGCATTTTGAAAAACCCTACCTTAACTCTGGTGCTGTGTGTCACATATAGAAATTTTTTGATATTTGCAACCATAGTAAAACAAAGACTTATATTTTTGATATTTATTTCATATATTTAAATGCCATTTAACAAAGAAAAATCAACCAAAAAAATGAGTTCGCGTGTCACCTCTGACACGCGTGTCATAGGTTCACCATCACTGGCATAGACAGTGGCTACTGTGCCCATGCAGAACCATTGTTACTTAACTTTTACTAAATCAAATATATAATACCACTTACAGTTTTCTGAAAACCTCCAGTACTGCATGGAGCATCCTCATATCCCAGACCCAGTCTTAGTGCACTTTTCTACCATAGTTTAGCTAATGCAGGAATACAAGGAACTGACAATATTCATGGTACTGTTACTTCATATATAGGCTGTGCTTGTTAACTTTTTGAGTATCAGTTACAACATTTCTATAGACTGATATTTGTGTTCCATCAAAATTGATATGTTGAAACCTAATTTCCCATATAATGATATTTAGAGATGAGGCTTTTAGAGGTGATTCTGTCACTTGTAAAAGTGATTCTTTTGCCTCACCTTCCCTGTGAGGACACAGGGATAAGAAGGCCTTCTACAAACCAGGACGCAGGCTCTCACCAGACCCTGAATTTGCCAGAACCTAGATCCTAGACCTCCCAGCCTCCAGAACTTTGAGAAATATATGTTACTTATATGCTAGCCAATTGATGGCATTTGGTCCAGCAGCTGAAATGAACTAAGAAAAACACTGTGAAAAAAACTACATATACTGTATATGTCCTCTAGTTTTCTCTGAGTTTTAATACTAAAGCAAAGCTTTTTAAGACACTGATTTCTATAGAAAATGATACCAATGTGATTCCTGAATGGTTCAGCTGCATAGGGTTTTAAATTCTGTGGGAGTCTGAAATCTTTACATCTCGCTTTAGAATATGAGCAGTTATCACTTAGATAAAATTACAAACCCACAAAACAAAACAGTCACAAGAGGAATTCTGTCCTTTAAAGATTTAGAACAAAAGACTAGAGGTTTGCCTGATACACACACACACAGAGGCATGTCTGTATATTATATAAATATATATTGCTCAGAACTCAATTGGGTTTGAAAAAATATTGATTGTTCAATGAAGAGAGTGATTTTGAGTATTCTCCTTTCTTCACCAATGATGAATTGTATTGTATTAATTTCAGGGAAAAGCAAAATTATCTCTGATAGGCATGATAGTATATTGTTTGTAGTCAAATTTGTCTCAAGAGTCATCAGGTAGAATAAATTGTCAATAATAGTAAGATTCTCATGTTTCTCTGTGGCTTCACATGAAAGTAGATATTTTGAGTGAGTATTTTGCAATGTGTAAAAAGCTAGCCATTCTTTTGGATAATCATAGATGTTTAGATATATTTTGCTGTTAGTATTTCAGTTCCCTTGCATGAAGTCTATGGTATTAATTTTTCTGACTAAAGAATTTTATGCCTGAGTCAGAATACCATGAAACTATTTTTTTTAAACTATGTCATTATTAAGTCTACATCTTAATGATCAAAAGCAATTACTATAATAAAGATAAAGGTGTCTTGAATGTCAAAGTTTAACACTAAAGAACATTTGGGGTGGAAGGGAGATGATTTATCTGTAATACGAGAACAGAAGGAAACACAGGTGATCTTAATGAGGATGAAAGGATAGTGAGAAAGCACACATGGAAAACAAAACAGTATGAAAAGAGCCATGACCACAAGAGTGTGATGGGGTGCTTGGAGCCAGCAGTTTGATTCCATAAACTCCTAGGGGGCATATTCTCTGTGCCAGGTGCTGCCACACATAAGACATGTGCAATCAATGGATGGTAGAATTAGAGCACTAGAATGATAGATGCAGGAATTTTAACTTGGAGAGGATCTCATTCTCTATAGGTTGCTAGGCAAGAGGCTAAGAAAGCTTAGTGATGTTTCTAAGGTAATAAAGTCACTTAGCAGATTTAGCACCAAAATTCCATTCTCCTGGTGTGTAGTTTCATACTTGTTTTCTTCACTATTCTGCTTTCTATTTCAACGTTTATGTTAACTTACTCAAATCTTAGTTCAGCCAACCATACTAAGATCAGATTCAAAAAATAGTGAGAGGGCCTTTGTATTATAAAATATTTGAGAATATTACAGAATCACGTGCAAAAAAAGAATCTATAAGAATGGGATTAGAATGACAGATCAATGGCACTGTTTTAAAATGAAAGTTGTATTATTATTCAGAAATGGTGAAGCCAACTTATCAGGAGATGACTGGCACTAAAAAGATAGTGTTGCCTTGGATGGTGTGGCTCAGTTGGTTGAACGTCATCCCATGCACTGAGAGGTTGCCGGTTCAATTCCCTGTCAGGGCAAATGCCCGGGTTTGTGGGCTCTGTTCCAAGATGGGGACATACAGGAGGCAGCCAATTGATATTTCTCCCTCCCTCCCTCTCCCTTCCTCTCTCTTATGTCTGGCCCACGGGTGATTATGGCTGGAAAAGAGAGACCCAAAGTATAGAGCCCAATGTAAGAGGTGGGTGGTGGGCTCAGGATAGGAAAGGTATGCTCCCAGGCATGTTACTTACTATCTCTAGGAACCAGTCAGCCCTAGGAGGGCAGTCACTTCAGAGTCAGCAAGGCCCCAGATGTCAAAACATCTGGATCAGAAACACGTGGTGAATAGAGGAAGGGAATAGAAGGTCTAGAAAAAGACCCCAAATCCCTAAGTATTTACTATAGGATTAAGAGAAGATTTAAAGTTGGCAGGAACAGGCCTTCGAAAAATGTAGGATTTACATTTACATGTAAACCTGTATTTACATATAATATTCTAGCTACTGATAGGAAAAAACATAGCCAGGTCCTGATCTCATTTATACCTCACACACAAATAAGTTGTAGAGGATTGTTTTTCTAATTCTCATTTGTATTAGAAAATACAGTAGAATAATTTAAAAGATAATGAGTTGAGAAATAGACAAATTTTATAAAATGTAAATTATGTATATTTTAGAAAGTATACTGTTATTTTTAGATTTTGATATTTGCTTCCTCAACAACCAGAATAAATTTACAGTTTGCCCAACCAGAGTGGCTCAGTGGTTAAGCATCGACCTATGAACCAGGAGGTCACAGTCTGATTTCAGGTCAGGGCACATGGTGGGGCTGCGGGCTCAATCTCTGGTGAGGGGCATGCAGGAGGCAGCTGATCAATGATTCTCTTTCATCATTGATGTTCCCATCTCTCTTCCTCTCCCTTCCTGTCTGAACTCAATAAAAATATATTTACAAATAGGGGATATCATTTTAAACAGAAAAAAAGCATACTTCGAAGATTTCCCCCTCGCTATAAAATATTTTGCTGATACTGACAGATGACTGTGTTCATTTGTCATACTTTTTAGTATATATGTTATTCAGATTCTACTTTAATATAGATAATTGGTGTTTAAAATACTTTATATTTGTGGTTATAACCCAGAACTTTAATATATAACTGATATCTTTTATCACAAAAAATAGAAGATTCCAACAGGCAGTACTAACCTCTTAAGTAAATTACGTAAGAGTGATCCACAATAACTGTCTGATACACTCATTTCTCATAGTCACAAGGACTCTGTTAACATCTTTATGTTTTATTTATTCATTTTACTTTTTTAAAATTGATTTCAGAGAGAGGAAAGGAAGGGGAGCAAGATATTGAAACATCAGTGATGACAGAGAATCATTGATCAGCTGCCTTTTGCACACCCCGCAGTTGGGATCATGCTCCCATCCTTCTTTAGTTCTACTCAAAAAGTTTATCTTTGGCCAAGATAAAATGGCAATTAAGTGTGAATTTCTCTATATAGTATCAAAGGTATATTCATGACAATTTCTTGTAAGAGCAAATAGTTTATTATTTCAACCTAGAAGGAAATTGATGGTCTCCAAAATGTGGACGAGAAAAGTTTTGAAATTTTTGTGTGTGAAAAGTATCCTTATCAGCTGTAATTGATTTCCAACTACTCTAGGATCAAGAGCTATCTTCCCCAGATCACTCCATTAACTCAATAACACTTTGCCTTTGACTAACACAACTGTGTAGTTTAGATTGCTTTGAGAGGGTAAAAATACTCTAACAGTTCCTATTGTTTGAGATTTTCATATAGTATATTCTCTTAAGGCATTGGTTCTCAACCTTCCTAATGCTGCAACCCTTTAATACAGTTCCTCATGTTGTGGTGACCCCCAACTATAAAATTATTTTCGTTGCTACTTTATAACTATAATTTTGCTACTGTTATGAATCGTAATGTAAATATCTGATATGCAGGATGTATTTTCATTGTTACAAATTGAACATAATTAAAGCATAGTGATTAATCACAAAAACAATATCTAATTATATATGTGTTTTCCGATGGTCTTAGGCGACCCCTAAGATTTTGATATTTGCTTCCTCAACAACCAGAATAAATTTACAGTTTGCCCAACCAGAGTGGCTCAATGGTTAAGCATCGACCTAAGCTTGGGTCGTTTGACCCCCCAAAGGGGTCGCAACCTATAGGTTGAGAACCGCTGTCTTAAGGTGTCCAGTCCTATATGATAAAAGCCTATTATGCTAAGTGTCCGGTCTTTCATTCAACCAATCAAAGTGTAATATGCTAATGATAAGCTAGGGCTGCTCAATTGCACGCTATGTTGTGCACTGACCACTGGGGGGCAGACAGTTGACCAGTTGACCAGTTGCTATGATGTGCACTGACCACCAGGGGGCAGACGCTCCAACCGGTAGGTTAGCTTGCTGCTGGGGTCCGGCTGATTGGGACTGAGTGAATCAGGCTGGACATGCCCTGGAGCCCTCCTGCTGTCCCTCCCCGGCTGCCAACTTCCCACGTACCTCCCTGGCCCCGATCATGCACCGGTGGGGTCCCTCAGTCTGGCCTGCGCCCTCTCACAATCTGGGACCCATTGGGGGATGTCGGAGAGCTGGTTTTGGCCAGATCCCGCAGGCCAGGCCGAGGGACCCCACTGGTGCATGAATTCATACACTGGGCCTCTAGTTGTGAGATAAAATGCCCACATCTTTGAATTTCTTTTCCATGACATTAAAGAACTTTCTGTCATCCTAGGAGGAATTACAATATCTGAATAGCTCTGTGAGAGCTTTGGTATAGAAACTATCTTAGGCATTGTTAATCGGTCACAACTTTCACACTATGAAGATTATTTTCATAGGAACCTGCTCACAGATTCCTGAGGCATTTTCCTGGGCATTTTAAGATGTCAGATTTGGTCTCATGGAAGGGCCCCAATGTTGTCCTGTGATAAACCCTGCAGGAAAATGCCTATTATGAGTTTACACAAATTTATTCCCATTAATGGATATTGCAATAATATAATTCATTTAAGAATTTAATACTTTCACCAGTGGTACTTACTTTGGATTAAAGGAGCGGTCTAAAAGACCTTAACATTTATTTTTTAGGCAATAAACACAGCAGGTTTCTCTTAGAGTATCATTCCTTAATTTTGGTAGTAAACTTTCAGAGTCTACCTTGAAATTGAAAATCTCTGGAAGGATTTTACATCAGAAACCCTGAAAAAAATTCTGAAACACCACTAATTAAGAAATTGGCTTTTTAAATAAGCTATTTTTATTTTTTAACGCTTTTTTCATTGCACATGATGATTCTCCTTAGCTCACAAGTGGTATTAAACAAGTGTTTCATAAAATTCAATATCTTAATAGCAATTAGGGCAGATTGCACCCTAAATAGAATCTTTTCAAGGTATTAAATTAGGAGCAGCACCCCTGCTTCAGAATAAAGTAGATGACGAAGTTCCTCGCAGCCCCACAGGACTCTGTATACTACTAAATATGTAAAGCGAGACTGGGAGAGTTTGTGTTTTGGATCCTTAGGCAGGGCAATTCAGGAACATTTAGCACTAATGAAGAACATCAGATCAGGTCAAGTTCATTAGCACTTACCTTCCTTCTCCACAGAGCCCTTCTCTCCTGCTTCATTCAACACTAAATCTACCTGTGTACTTTTCAAAATAAAAGTGGGGCCTGAATGACCTATCCATGAGACAAAGTGGCAGCTAAACACCAGCTTTCCACATTCATTTGTCAACATCATTAGTAAGTTCACTTTGCGGTAGCCAACTTTATTTTTTCCTGTTTAAAGAGATATTTCCTTATTTTAAACATAAAATTTATGTGTGATAATATTTAATTCATAAAATAAAAAAATTCATATATTAAAGTACCAACCAATGAAATAGACGACACGGTCTTTTAACTTTTCACTTGCCTTCCTTGACTAACTTTTTAGATTATTATGAGTGAAAATAGTGTTTTTAAGATCACAGTTCATATAATTATTTAACTTGTTACAATTATGTTTTATTTTTTAAAGTATCCGTTGTGGTATGAAGTATATTTAGCATTTTCTAAAAGGAGAAAATCATTTCTACTTGAGTGGAAGGAGTTGGAACTAAAAATGTTTGTGTACTCAAATACTTTTCTATTTCCAAACATCTTTTTTATGCCTGTTTGAATCAAATAGATATTTTTATGAGGCTATTTTGTTGTTTGGATCCCATGTAATGTCCTGCTCTCCAGTGCTTCCTGTACTTTTATACATAGAAGGAACTGAGATTCCTAGAAACCCAATCAAGTTAGGGCTGCATTAAGTGGATGGTTTGATTTGTCAATTACTTCATTTCTTCACTCTTTACATACTGCCCAGTACTTCTATTCACTATACAATGTAAGAAATTATCTCCTTTGCAGTATGTAAGTCAAACCAGAGTGTTAGCTTTTCAGAAATTTATAATTTTTCTTTTAGTTGTATTCTGTTTTGGGGGATTCCTTTCTCAATTCCTTTACTTACTAGATGTGGGACTTTGAATGAGTGAATACACTTACTGAGCCTCAGTGTTCTTACAGAATCGTTTGAGGATTTATGAGATGATGCATATGGAAGTGCTATTAAAATTTAAACCTAACATGGACATAATATTATACTATTATTATTATTAGATTATTATACCCAATCAAAGATAATCAGAATTACTATTATTATGCTTGTTAATGTCCACATGATATGTCCAAAGGTTCTGTGAAAGTGTTAATTAAAAACAATACCAGATAAGTGTTAGGAGAAAAGAGAAAGGATAGCAGGAGAGTTCACACAATTTGTGGTAATGATCAGTTTCTCCAGGACATGGTACTGTGTTGTTAATTTCTACAATAAAATCATTGATTTAATATGAACACTATCTTAAAGCAAAGTATAATTTACATTTTACAGTCTAAGTAACTTATTTCATATTCTTTTTTAAAATTCTTTATTGATTAAAGTATTACATATGTCTCCTTTTTCCTCCATTGACTTCTCCCCAGCCACTCCCACCCCCAGCACATGCCCTCACCCCCATAGTGTCTGTGTCCATTGGTAATGTTTCATGTTCATTAGCCTTCCTAATAATTAGAATACATTTTTCCTCTGGGAATTACATTATATGAGAACACTTTTCAATACTAAGGACAGTATTGAACATAATTTGAAGGAGTTGAGGTATCACTACTGAATTCAGACCTATTGGTCTCCCATTGTTAAGAATGCCAAATGATATACTGAAAGTCTAGACAACAGCAGTAGTTGTGGGTATAAGGAAGGACTTAAGGCTTTTTCTGAAATGCAACTTTTAATTTGTTAAATTCATTAATATGCTTTTGTCCTTCAATTTTTTAATGTAAAAAATCTATTTTTTCTCAACCAGAAGATATCATTTAAACCTCTTCTATAGTTGAGTTGAGTAGGCTGAAATGATCTGTTCTAAACCCACTTTAAAATATGTGTTATTGTCTAGGCCAGAGAATTTTCCCCTCATTATCACCTCATAAAACAACTACTAGAGGAGACTAGACTTCTTACCCTAATGCAGTTGTAATGAAGTGAAAGTTTTCTGGTTTGCTTTGGATTCTTCCTCACAGGATTTTGCAATCCAAGCCAGAACATACCTTGGCTCATGTATTAGTGCATTTTTTTCTTTCCTAAAAATTAGAGGTTGGAGACTGGAGATCTTAAATAAAAACAAGGAATTCTTAAACATTTTGTAGTTAGTCATTTACTGTGAAAATCACAAAAAGAAAAATCACCAAGTTTCATGAAATCATCCTAATACTGAGAGCTTTTAACAAGTTTAATGTAAACATTAAGAGGGCACTAATAGAAGCCCTGTTATCCTCAGAGGGTAGCAATCTCAAACACAGAGAAGCTAATAGTGGCCTCAAATATACGTACAAGTTGGTGACGTTTTAAGGAACTAGAAACTATTGAAAAGAGAGATTGGATATTTGTGTTGTAAAATCTACATCTATCTTATTCTAAAAGACACTAATTAAAATCATTAATGGTTTAAACCCATTAAATAATTCTAATAGGCAATAATGAAATTTTCATGGGTACCGTTCTATAATTTTACATCAACCATCTAAAAAGTCAGATGTAGTACTCATAATCTTTCTCAGGTGTTTAGAAAGAGAAGAAAGTAAGTCTTCAGAAGAATTGTGTTCCTCTACTTCACACACTAGGCAATTTCTGTCGTACAGATTGTATAAACATGCCCCTTCACCACTCATGGAAAAATTCTGATTTCTTAGTAACAACCACATCATGAGCTGCTGAAGTCTTTCTCAAGAAACCACACAACCACACACTAATGTAGCATATAAACCGTGATTTTCAGAGTTATTTCACAAAACAACTTGTACAATAGTGAATAAACATGCTTTTATTAATTTGTGAAATTTTAGGACTTGTCTGTCTACACAAAATTAAGAAACAGTTTAGTCTTTATGTTATTCGCTTATCAATATTTGGGAGAGAAATGGAAAAAGCAAAATAGAGCAATAACTAAGAAAGATGGGATATTAAACTTTACATATTCTTGCTTTTGTTGGCGAAAATACTATAGGTTAATTTTCTTTTTGTCTTCATGAATAGATGCCACTTTATGTTTGAAGAACCCTTAGAAGCTCTAAATGAACCTACATTGTCTATTTTCCTAACTTAAGTTTTAAAATACATTAAATATTTATTGTACT
>NW_005874584.1:0-15104 GCF_000147115.1 Myotis lucifugus
AAAACGCCAGCCATTACAGCCTCCATTGTAAATATGAACCGTATTCTCTTCGTTTTCAGGCTTTATACACAAATTCTGAGCTTTATAAACGGCTGTTCTTAATATGTGAAAGCATTTTCTTCAGAAAACGATAAGTCAATTAGCCAGAATTTTAAACTTTACCAGTATTCTCGTCATTTCACAGCATTATACCTCTAATCTCGCTGTTTGACCACGGCCATAAAGATAGCATGGCACAATTTACTTGTATTTCAAGAGTTTTTAAATGTTGCTAATCATTTCCAAGTACTAAAATTGTGTATTTTAAGAGTTTAACCAAAATGAGACAGTTTTCTTAGAGATATATAAATGAATCTTCAGGGTTTAAACTGTTTCATTCAAAAAACTCCCGCCTATTCAGCCTCAATGTAAATACAAAGAGTATTCTCTTTATTTAAATGCTTTTCACACAACACCTGAGCTCTCTAAGTAGTAACTCATAATGTTTGAAAGAACTCTCTTCGGGAAAAAAACCAAGACATTGAGCCGGAATTGTAAACATTATCAGTATTCTCGTCAATTCACAGCTTTCTACCTCTAATCTCGGTAATTGTACACGGCCCTAAGGATAGTATGGGTCTATTTACTTATATTTCAAGTGTTTCCTACAGGTTCCTAATCATTTCCATGTACTGTCAATGTGTATTTTAAGAGTTTTACCAACGTGCGGCAGTTTTCTTAGAAATATATACGTTAATCATCACGGTTTAAACTGTTTCCAAAAACGCCAGCCTCCATTGTAAATATGAACAGTATTCTCTTCGTTTTCAGGCTTTATACTCAAATTCTGAGCTTTATAAATGGCTGTTTTTAATATGTGAAAGCATTTTCTTCAGAAAACGATAAGTCAATTAGCCAGAATTTTAAACTTTACCAGTATTCTCGTCATTTCACAGCATTATACCTCTAATCTCGCTGTTTGACCACGGCCATAAAAATAGCATGGCACAATTTACTTGTATTTCAAGAGTTTTTAAATGTTGCTAATCATTTCCAAGTACTAACATTGTGTATTTTAAGAGTTTTACCAAAATGAGACAGTTTTCTTAGAGATATATATATGAATCTTCAGGGTTTAAACTGTTTCATTCAAAAAACTCCCGCCTATTCAGCCTCAATGTAAATACAAAGAGTATTCTCTTTATTTAAATGCTTTTCACACAACACCTGAGCTCTCTAAGTAGTAACTCATAATGTTTGAAAGAACTCTCTTCGGGAAAAAAACCAAGACATTGAGCCGGAATTGTAAACATTATCAGTATTCTCATCAATTCACAGCTTTCTACCTCTAATCTCGGTAATTGTACACGGCCATAAGGATAGTATGGGTCTATTTACTTATATTTCAAGTGTTTCCTACAGGTTCCTAATCATTTCCATGTACTGTCAATGTGTATTTTAAGAGTTTTACCAACGTGCTGCAGTTGTCTTAGAAATATATACGTGAATCATCACGGTTTAAACTGTTTCCAAAAACGCCAGCCTCCATTGTAAATATGAACAGTATTCTCTTCGTTTTCAGGCTTTATACACAAATTCTGAGCTTTATAAACGGCTGTTCTTAAAATGTGAAAGCATTTTCTTCAGAAAACGATAAGTCAATAAGCCAGAATTTTAAACTTTACCAGTATTCTCGTCATTTCACAGCATTATACCTCTAATCTCGCTGTTTGACTTCGGCCATAAAGATAGCTTGGCACTATTTACTTGTATTTCAAGAGTTTTTAAATGTTCCTAATCATTTCCATGTACTAACATTGTGTATTTTAAGAATTTTACCAAAATGAGACAGTTTTCTTAGAGATATATATATGAATCTTCAGGGTTTAAACTGTTTCATTCCAAAAACGCCAGCAATGACAGCCTCCATTGTAAATATGAACAGTATTCTCTTCGTTTTCAGGATTTATACACAAATTCTGAGCTTTATAAACGGCTGTTCTTAATATGTGAAAGCATTTTCTTCACACTTGGAGTCTGGGTGAATTTCCCGCCAAAATATAAGATGACTCTGTCTTTTGGTTTTGTTCCATCCACCCAAAAGGGTGGATTACAAACAAATATTTGGTAATACGCAGTTACAATCGGCCCGAGTTTACACATTTCCCGCACTCCACTGCAAATCTATATGAACCGAGTTAAAGACGGCTCCCGCGGAGTACGCGCACTTCACGTGAGCCTACTTAACTCGTTTCCCGCACTCCAAGTGTTCAGAAAACGATAAGTCAATTAGCCAGAATTTTAAACTTTACCAGTATTCTCGTCATTTCACAGCATTCTACCTCTAATCTCGCTGTTTGACCACGGCCATAAAGATAGCATGGCACAATTTACTTGTATTTCAAGAGTTTTTAAATGTTGCTAATCATTTCCAAGTACTAACATTGTGTATTTTAAGAGTTTTACCAAAATGAGACAGTTTTCTTAGAGATATATATATGAATCTTCAGGGTTTAAACTGTTTCATTCAAAAAACTCCCGCCTATTCAGCCTCAATGTAAATACAAAGAGTATTCTCTTTATTTAAATGCTTTTCACACAACACCTGAGCTCTCTAAGTAGTAACTCATAATGTTTGAAAGAACTCTCTTCGGGAAAAAAACCAAGACATTGAGCCGGAATTGTAAACATTATCAGTATTCTCATCAATTCACAGCTTTCTACCTCTAATCTCGGTAATTGTACACGGCCATAAGGATAGTATGGGTCTATTTACTTATATTTCAAGTGTTTCCTACAGGTTCCTAATCATTTCCATGTACTGTCAATGTGTATTTTAAGAGTTTTACCAACGTGCTGCAGTTGTCTTAGAAATATATACGTGAATCATCACGGTTTAAACTGTTTCCAAAAACGCCAGCCTCCATTGTAAATATGAACAGTATTCTCTTCGTTTTCAGGCTTTATACACAAATTCTGAGCTTTATAAATGGCTGTTTTTAATATGTGAAAGCATTTTCTTCAGAAAACGATAAGTCAATTAGCCAGAATTTTAAACTTTACCAGTATTCTCGTCATTTCACAGCATTATACCTCTAATCTCGCTGTTTGACCACGGCCATAAAAATAGCATGGCACAATTTATTTGTATTTCAAGAGTTTTTAAATGTTGCTAATCATTTCCAAGTACTAACATTGTGTATTTTAAGAGTTTTACCAAAATGAGACAGTTTTCTTAGAGATATATATATGAATCTTCAGGGTTTAAACTGTTTCATTCAAAAAACTCCCGCCTATTCAGCCTCAATGTAAATACAAAGAGTATTCTCTTTATTTAAATGCTTTTCACACAACACCTGAGCTCTCTAAGTAGTAACTCATAATGTTTGAAAGAACTCTCTTCGGGAAAAAAACCAAGACATTGAGCCGGAATTGTAAACATTATCAGTATTCTCGTCAATTCACAGCTTTCCACCTCTAATATCGGTAATTGTACACGGCCATAAGAATAGTATGGGTCTATTTACTTATATTTCAAGTGTTTCCTACAGGTTCCTAATCATTTCCATGTACTGTCAATGTGTATTTTAAGAGTTTTACCAACATGCGGCAGTTGTCTTAGAAATATATTCGTGAATCATCACGGTTTAAACTGTTTCCAAAAACGCCAGCCATTACAGCCTCCATTGTAAATATGAACAGTATTCTCTTCGTTTTCAGGCTTTATACACAAATTCTGAGCTTTATAAATGGCTGTTCTTAATATGTGAAAGCATTTTCTTCAGAAAACGATGTCAATTAGCCAGAATTTTAAACTTTACCAGTATTCTCGTCATTTCACAGCATTATACCTCTAATCTCGCTGTTTGACCACGGCCATAAAGATAGCATGGCACAATTTACTTGTATTTCAAGAGTTTTTAAATGTTGCTAATCATTTCCAAGTACTAAAATTGTGTATTTTAAGAGTTTAACCAAAATGAGACAGTTTTCTTAGAGATATATATATGAATCTTCAGGGTTTAAACTGTTTCATTCAAAAAACTCCCGCCTATTCAGCCTCAATGTAAATACAAAGAGTATTCTCTTTATTTAAATGCTTTTCACACAACACCTGAGCTCTCTAAGTAGTAACTCATAATGTTTGAAAGAACTCTCTTCGGGAAAAAAACCAAGACATTGAGCCGGAATTGTAAACATTATCAGTATTCTCGTCAATTCACAGCTTTCTACCTCTAATCTCGGTAATTGTACACGGCCCTAAGGATAGTATGGGTCTATTTACTTATATTTCAAGTGTTTCCTACAGGTTCCTAATCATTTCCATGTACTGTCAATGTGTATTTTAAGAGTTTTACCAACGTGCGGCAGTTTTCTTAGAAATATATACGTTAATCATCACGGTTTAAACTGTTTCCAAAAACGCCAGCCTCCATTGTAAATATGAACAGTATTCTCTTCGTTTTCAGGCTTTATACACAAATTCTGAGCTTTATAAATGGCTGTTTTTAATATGTGAAAGCATTTTCTTCAGAAAACGATGCCAATTAGCCAGAATTTTAAACTTTACCAGTATTCTCGTCATTTCACAGCATTATACCTCTAATCTCGCTGTTTGACCACGGCCATAAAAATAGCATGGCACAATTTACTTGTATTTCAAGAGTTTTTAAATGTTGCTAATCATTTCCAAGTACTAACATTGTGCATTTTAAGAGTTTTACCAAAATGAGACAGTTTTCTTAGAGATATATATATGAATCTTCAGGGTTTAAACTGTTTCATTCAAAAAACTCCCGCCTATTCAGCCTCAATGTAAATACAAAGAGTATTCTCTTTATTTAAATGCTTTTCACACAACACCTGAGCTCTCTAAGTAGTAACTCATAATGTTTGAAAGAACTCTCTTCGGGAAAAAAACCAAGACATTGAGCCGGAATTGTAAACATTATCAGTATTCTCGTCAATTCACAGCTTTCTACCTCTAATCTCGGTAATTGTACACAGCCATAAGGATAGTATGGGTCAATTTACTTATATTTCAAGTGTTTCCTACAGGTTCCTAATCATTTCCATGTACTGTCAATGTGTATTTTAAGAGTTTTACCAACATGCGGCAGTTTTCTTAGAAATATATACGTGAATCATCACGGTTTAAACTGTTTCCAAAAACGCCAGCCATTACAGCCTCCATTGTAAATATGAACAGTATTCTCTTCGTTTTCAGGCTTTATACACAAATTCTGAGCTTTATAAACGGCTGTTCTTAATATGTGAAAGCATTTTCTTCAGAAAACGATAAGTCAATTAGCCAGAATTTTAAACTTTACCAGTATTCTCGTCATTTCACAGCATTATACCTCTAATCTCGCTGTTTGACCACGGCCATAAAAATAGCATGGCACAATTTACTTGTATTTCAAGAGTTTTTAAATGTTGCTAATCATTTCCAAGTACTAACATTGTGTATTTTAAGAGTTTTACCAAAATGAGACAGTTTTCTTAGAGATATATATATGAATCTTCAGGGTTTAAACTGTTTCATTCAAAAAACTCCCGCCTATTCAGCCTCAATGTAAATACAAAGAGTATTCTCTTTATTTAAATGCTTTTCACACAACACCTGAGCTCTCTAAGTAGTAACTCATAATGTTTGAAAGAACTCTCTTCGGGAAAAAAACCAAGACATTGAGCCGGAATTGTAAACATTATCAGTATTCTCGTCAATTCACAGCTTTCTACCTCTAATCTCGGTAATTGTACACGGCCATAAGGATAGTATGGGTCTATTTACTTATATTTCAAGTGTTTCCTACAGGTTCCTAATCATTTCCATGTACTGTCAATGTGTATTTTAAGAGTTTTACCAACGTGCTGCAGTTGTCTTAGAAATATATACGTGAATCATCACGGTTTAAACTGTTTCCAAAAACGCCAGCCTCCATTGTAAATATGAACAGTATTCTCTTCGTTTTCAGGCTTTATACACAAATTCTGAGCTTTATAAACGGCTGTTCTTAAAATGTGAAAGCATTTTCTTCAGAAAACGATAAGTCAATAAGCCAGAATTTTAAACTTTACCAGTATTCTCGTCATTTCACAGCATTATACCTCTAATCTCGCTGTTTGACTTCGGCCATAAAGATAGCTTGGCACTATTTACTTGTATTTCAAGAGTTTTTAAATGTTCCTAATCATTTCCATGTACTAACATTGTGTATTTTAAGAGTTTTACCAAAATGAGACAGTTTTCTTAGAGATATATATATGAATCTTCAGGGTTTAAACTGTTTCATTCCAAAAACGCCAGCCATTACAGCCTCCATTGTAAATATGAACCGTATTCTCTTCGTTTTCAGGCTTTATACACAAATTCTGAGCTTTATAAACGGCTGTTCTTAATATGTGAAAGCATTTTCTTCAGAAAACGATAAGTCAATTAGCCAGAATTTTAAACTTTACCAGTATTCTCGTCATTTCACAGCATTCTACCTCTAATCTCGCTGTTTGACCACGGCCATAAAGATAGCATGGCACAATTTACTTGTATTTCAAGAGTTTTTAAATGTTGCTAATCATTTCCAAGTACTAACATTGTGTATTTTAAGAGTTTTACCAAAATGAGACAGTTTTCTTAGAGATATATATATGAATCTTCAGGGTTTAAACTGTTTCATTCAAAAAACTCCCGCCTATTCAGCCTCAATGTAAATACAAAGAGTATTCTCTTTATTTAAATGCTTTTCACACAACACCTGAGCTCTCTAAGTAGTAACTCATAATGTTTGAAAGAACTCTCTTCGGGAAAAAAACCAAGACATTGAGCCGGAATTGTAAACATTATCAGTATTCTCGTCAATTCACAGCTTTCTACCTCTAATCTCGGTAATTGTACACGGCCCTAAGGATAGTATGGGTCTATTTACTTATATTTCAAGTGTTTCCTACAGGTTCCTAATCATTTCCATGTACTGTCAATGTGTATTTTAAGAGTTTTACAAACGTGCTGCAGTTGTCTTAGAAATATATACGTGAATCATCACGGTTTAAACTGTTTCCAAAAACGCCAGCCATTACAGCCTCCATTGTAAATATGAACAGTATTCTCTTCGTTTTCAGGCTTTATACACAAATTCTGAGCTTTATAAACGGCTGTTCTTAAAATGTGAAAGCATTTTCTTCAGAAAACGATAAGTCAATTAGCCAGAATTTTAAACTTTACCAGTATTCTCGTCATTTCACAGCATTATACCTCTAATCTCGCTTTTTGACCACGGCCATGAAGATAGCATGGCACAATTTATTTGTATTTCAAGAGTTTTTAAATGTTGCTAATCATTTCCAAGTACTAACATTGTGTATTTTAAGAGTTTTACCAAAATGAGACAGTTTTCTTAGAGATATATATATGAATCTTCAGGGTTTAAACTGTTTCATTCAAAAAACTCCCGCCTATTCAGCCTCAATGTAAATACAAAGAGTATTCTCTTTATTTAAATGCTTTTCACACAACACCTGAGCTCTCTAAGTAGTAACTCATAATGTTTGAAAGAACTCTCTTCGGGAAAAAAACCAAGACATTGAGCCGGAATTGTAAACATTATCAGTATTCTCATCAATTCACAGCTTTCTACCTCTAATCTCGGTAATTGTACACGGCCATAAGGATAGTATGGGTCTATTTACTTATATTTCAAGTGTTTCCTACAGGTTCCTAATCATTTCCATGTACTGTCAATGTGTATTTTAAGAGTTTTACCAACGTGCTGCAGTTGTCTTAGAAATATATTCGTGAATCATCTCGGTTTAAACTTTTTCCAAAAACGCCAGCCATTACAGCCTCCATTGTAAATATGAACAGTATTCTCTTCGTTTTCAGGCTTTATACACAAATTCTGAGCTTTATAAACGGCTGTTCTTAATATGTGAAAGCATTTTCTTCAGAAAACGATAAGTCAATTAGCCAGAATTTTAAACTTTACCAGTATTCTCGTCATTTCACAGCATTATACCTCTAATCTCGCTTTTTGACCACGGCCATGAAGATAGCATGGCACAATTTACTTGTATTTCAAGAGTTTTTAAATGTTGCTAATCATTTCCAAGTACTAAAATTGTGTATTTTAAGAGTTTAACCAAAATGAGACAGTTTTCTTAGAGATATATATATGAATCTTCAGGGTTTAAACTGTTTCATTCAAAAAACTCCCGCCTATTCAGCCTCAATGTAAATACAAAGAGTATTCTCTTTATTTAAATGCTTTTCACACAACACCTGAGCTCTCTAAGTAGTAACTCATAATGTTTGAAAGAACTCTCTTCGGGAAAAAAACCAAGACATTGAGCCGGAATTGTAAACATTATCAGTATTCTCGTCAATTCACAGCTTTCTACCTCTAATATCGGTAATTGTACACGGCCATAAGGATAGTATGGGTCTATTTACTTATATTTCAAGTGTTTCCTACAGGTTCCTAATCATTTCCATGTACTGTCAATGTGTATTTTAAGAGTTTTACCAACATGCGGCAGTTGTCTTAGAAATATATACGTGAATCATCACGGTTTAAACTGTTTCCAAAAACGCCAGCCATTACAGCCTCCATTGTAAATATGAACAGTATTCTCTTCGTTTTCAGGCTTTATACACAAATTCTGAGCTTTATAAACGGCTGTTCTTAATATGTGAAAGCATTTTCTTCAGAAAACGATAAGTCAATTAGCCAGAATTTTAAACTTTACCAGTATTCTCGTCATTTCACAGCATTATACCTCTAATCTCGCAGTTTGACCACGGCCATAAAGATAGCATGGCACTATTTACTTGTATTTCAAGAGTTTTTAAATGTTCCTAATCATTTCCATGTACTAACATTGTGTATTTTAAGAATTTTACCAAAATGAGACAGTTTTCTTAGAGATATATATATGAATCTTCAGGGTTTAAACTGTTTCATTCCAAAAACGCCAGCAATGACAGCCTCCATTGTAAATATGAACAGTATTCTCTTCGTTTTCAGGATTTATACACAAATTCTGAGCTTTATAAACGGCTGTTCTTAAAATGTGAAAGCATTTTCTTCAGAAAACGATAAGTCAATAAGCCAGAATTTTAAACTTTACCAGTATTCTCGTCATTTCACAGCATTATACCTCTAATCTCGCTGTTTGACTTCGGCCATAAAGATAGCTTGGCACTATTTACTTGTATTTCAAGAGTTTTTAAATGTTCCTAATCATTTCCATGTACTAACATTGTGTATTTTAAGAGTTTTACCAAAATGAGACAGTTTTCTTAGAGATATATATATGAATCTTCAGGGTTTAAACTGTTTCATTCCAAAAACGCCAGCCATTACAGCCTCCATTGTAAATATGAACCGTATTCTCTTCGTTTTCAGGCTTTATACACAAATTCTGAGCTTTATAAACGGCTGTTCTTAATATGTGAAAGCATTTTCTTCAGAAAACGATAAGTCAATTAGCCAGAATTTTAAACTTTACCAGTATTCTCGTCATTTCACAGCATTCTACCTCTAATCTCGCTGTTTGACCACGGCCATAAAGATAGCATGGCACAATTTACTTGTATTTCAAGAGTTTTTAAATGTTGCTAATCATTTCCAAGTACTAACATTGTGTATTTTAAGAGTTTTACCAAAATGAGACAGTTTTCTTAGAGATATATATATGAATCTTCAGGGTTTAAACTGTTTCATTCAAAAAACTCCCGCCTATTCAGCCTCAATGTAAATACAAAGAGTATTCTCTTTATTTAAATGCTTTTCACACAACACCTGAGCTCTCTAAGTAGTAACTCATAATGTTTGAAAGAACTCTCTTCGGGAAAAAAACCAAGACATTGAGCCGGAATTGTAAACATTATCAGTATTCTCGTCAATTCACAGCTTTCTACCTCTAATCTCGGTAATTGTACACGGCCCTAAGGATAGTATGGGTCTATTTACTTATATTTCAAGTGTTTCCTACAGGTTCCTAATCATTTCCATGTACTGTCAATGTGTATTTTAAGAGTTTTACCAACATGCGGCAGTTGTCTTAGAAATATATACGTGAATCATCACGGTTTAAACTGTTTCCAAAAACGCCAGCCATTACAGCCTCCATTGTAAATATGAACAGTATTCTCTTCGTTTTCAGGCTTTATACACAAATTCTGAGCTTTATAAACGGCTGTTCTTAATATGTGAAAGCATTTTCTTCAGAAAACGATAAGTCAATTAGCCAGAATTTTAAACTTTTCCAGTATTCTCGTCATTTCACAGCATTATACCTCTAATCTCGCAGTTTGACCACGGCCATAAAGATAGCATGGCACTATTTACTTGTATTTCAAGAGTTTTTAAATGTTCCTAATCATTTCCATGTACTAACATTGTGTATTTTAAGAATTTTACCAAAATGAGACAGTTTTCTTAGAGATATATATATGAATCTTCAGGGTTTAAACTGTTTCATTCCAAAAACGCCAGCAATGACAGCCTCCATTGTAAATATGAACAGTATTCTCTTCGTTTTCAGGATTTATACACAAATTCTGAGCTTTATAAACGGCTGTTCTTAATATGTGAAAGCATTTTCTTCACACTTGGAGTGCGGGTGAATTTCCCGCCAAAATATAAGATGACTCTGTCTTTTGGTTTTGTTCCATCCACCCAAAGGGTGGATTACAAACAAATATTTGGTAATACGCAGTTACAATCGGCCCGAGTTTACACATTTCCCGCACTCCACTGCAAATCTATATGAACCGAGTTAAAGACGGCTCCCGCGGAGTACGCGCACTTCACGTGAGCCTACTTAACTCGTTTCCCGCACTCCAAGTGTTCAGAAAACGATAAGTCAATTAGCCAGAATTTTAAACTTTACCAGTATTCTCGTCATTTCACAGCATTCTACCTCCAATCTCGCTGTTTGACCACGGCCATAAAGATAGCATGGCACAATTTACTTGTATTTCAAGAGTTTTTAAATGTTGCTAATCATTTCCAAGTACTAAAATTGTGTATTTTAAGAGTTTAACCAAAATGAGACAGTTTTCTTAGAGATATATATATGAATCTTCAGGGTTTAAACTGTTTCATTCAAAAAACTCCCGCCTATTCAGCCTCAATGTAAATACAAAGAGTATTCTCTTTATTTAAATGCTTTTCACACAACACCTGAGCTCTCTAAGTAGTAACTCATAATGTTTGAAAGAACTCTCTTCGGGAAAAAAACCAAGACATTGAGCCGGAATTGTAAACATTATCAGTATTCTCGTCAATTCACAGCTTTCTACCTCTAATCTCGGTAATTGTACACGGCCCTAAGGATAGTATGGGTCTATTTACTTATATTTCAAGTGTTTCCTACAGGTTCCTAATCATTTCCATGTACTGTCAATGTGTATTTTAAGAGTTTTACCAACATGCGGCAGTTTTCTTAGAAATATATACGTGAATCATCACGGTTTAAACTGTTTCCAAAAACGCCAGCCATTACAGCCTCCATTGTAAATATGAACAGTATTCTCTTCGTTTTCAGGCTTTATACACAAATTCTGAGCTTTATAAACGGCTGTTCTTAATATGTGAAAGCATTTTCTTCAGAAAACGATAAGTCAATTAGCCAGAATTTTAAACTTTACCAGTATTCTCGTCATTTCACAGCATTATACCTCTAATCTCGCTTTTTGACCACGGCCATGAAGATAGCATGGCACAATTTACTTGTATTTCAAGAGTTTTTAAATGTTGCTAATCATTTCCAAGTACTAACATTGTGTATTTTAAGAGTTTTACCAAAATGAGACAGTTTTCTTAGACATATATATATGAATCTTCAGGGTTTAAACTGTTTCATTCAAAAAACTCCCGCCTATTCAGCCTCAATGTAAATACAAAGAGTATTCTCTTTATTTAAATGCTTTTCACACAACACCTGAGCTCTCTAAGTAGTAACTCATAATGTTTGAAAGAACTCTCTTCGGGAAAAAAACCAAGACATTGAGCCGGAATTGTAAACATTATCAGTATTCTCATCAATTCACAGCTTTCTACCTCTAATCTCGGTAATTGTACACGGCCCTAAGGATAGTATGGGTCTATTTACTTATATTTCAAGTGTTTCCTACAGGTTCCTAATCATTTCCATGTACTGTCAATGTGTATTTTAAGAGTATTACCAATATGCGGCAGTTTTCTTAGAAATATATACGTGAATCATCACGGTTTAAACTGTTTCCAAAAACGCCAGTCATTACAGCTTCCATTGTAAATATGAACAGTATTCTCTTCGTTTTCAGGCTTTATACACAAATTCTGAGCTTTATAAACGGCTGTTCTTAATATTTGAAAGCATTTTCTTCAGAAAACGATAAGTCAATTAGCCAGAATTTTAAACTTTACCAGTATTCTCGTCATTTCACAGCATTATACCTCTAATCTCGCTGTTTGACCATGGCCATAAAGATAGCATGGCACTATTTACTTGTATTTCAAGAGTTTTTAAATGTTGCTAATCATTTCCAAGTACTAACATTGTGTATTTTAAGAGTTTAACCAAAATGAGACAGTTTTCTTAGAGATATATATATGAATCTTCAGGGTTTAAACTGTTTCATTCAAAAAACTCCCGCCTATTCAGCCTCAATGTAAATACAAAGAGTATTCTCTTTATTTAAATGCTTTTCACACAACACCTGAGCTCTCTAAGTAGTAACTCATAATGTTTGAAAGAACTCTCTTCGGGAAAAAAATCCAAGACATTGAGCCGGAATTGTAAACATTATCAGTATTCTCGTCAATTCACAGCTTTCTACCTCTAATCTCGGTAATTGTACACAGCCATAAGGATAGTATGGGTCTATTTACTTATATTTCAACTGTTTCCTACAGGTTCTTAATCATTTCCATGTACTGTCAATGTGTATTTTAAGAGTTTTACCAACATGCGGCAGTTTTCTTAGAAATATATACATGAATCATCACGGTTTAAACTGTTTCATTCCAAAAACGCCAGGCATTACAGCCTCCATTGTAAATATGAACAGTATTCTCTTCGTTTTCAGGCTTTATACAGAAATTCTGAGCTTTATAAACGGCTGTTCTTAATATGTGAAAGCATTTTCTTCAGAAAACAATAAGTCAATTAGCCAGAATTTGAAACTTTACCAGTATTCTCGTCATTTCACAGCATTATACCACTAATCTCGCTGTTTGACCACGGCCATAAAGATAGCATGGCACTATTTACTTGTATTTCAGAAGTTTTTAAATGTTCCTAATCATTTCCATGTACTAACATTGTGTATTTTAAGAGTTTTAAAAAAATGAGACAGTTTTCTTAGAGATATATATATGAATCTTCAGGGTTTAAACTGTTTCATTCAAAAAACTCCCGCCTATTCAGCCTCAATGTAAATACAAAGAGTATTCTCTTTATTTAAATGCTTTTCACACAACACCTGAGCTCTCTAAGTAGTAACTCATAATGTTTGAAAGAACTCTCTTCGGGAAAAAAACCAAGACATTGAGCCGGAATTGTAAACATTATCAGTATTCTCGTCAATTCACAGCTTTCTACCTCTAATCTCGGTAATTGTACACGGCCCTAAGGATAGTATGGGTCTATTTACTTATATTTCAAGTGTTTCCTACAGGTTCCTAATCATTTCCATGTACTGTCAATGTGTATTTTAAGAGTTTTACCAACGTGCGGCAGTTTTCTTAGAAATATATACGTGAATCATCACGGTTTAAACTGTTTCATTCCAAAAACGCCAGCCATTACAGCCTCCATTGTAAATATGAACAGTATTCTCTTCGTTTTCAGGCTTTATACACAAATTCTGAGCTTTATAAACGGCTGTTCTTAATATGTGAAAGCATTTTCTTCAGAAAACGATGTCAATTAGCCAGAATTTTAAACTTTACCAGTATTCTCGTCATTTCGCAGCATTATACCTCTAATCTCGCTGTTTGACCACGGCCATAAAAATAGCATGGCACAATTTACTTGTATTTCAAGAGTTTTTAAATGTTGCTAATCATTTCCATGTACTAACATTGTGTATTTTAAGAGTTTTACCAAAATGAGACAGTTTTCTTAGAGATATATATATGAATCTTCAGGGTTTAAACTGTTTCATTCAAAAAACTCCCGCCTATTCAGCCTCAATGTAAATACAAAGAGTATTCTCTTTATTTAAATGCTTTTCACACAACACCTGAGCTCTCTAAGTAGTAACTCATAATGTTTGAAAGAACTCTCTTCGGGAAAAAAACCAAGACATTGAGCCGGAATTGTAAACATTATCAGTATTCTCGTCAATTCACAGCTTTCTACCTCTAATCTCGGTAATTGTACACGGCCCTAAGGATAGTATGGGTCTATTTACTTATATTTCAAGTGTTTCCTACAGGTTCCTAATCATTTCCATGTACTGTCAATGTGTATTTTAAGAGTTTTACAAACGTGCGGCAGTTTTCTTAGAAATATATACGTGAATCATCACGGTTTAAACTGTTTCCAAAAACGCCAGCCATTACAGCCTCCATTGTAAATATGAACAGTATTCTCTTCGTTTTCAGGCTTTATACACAAATTCTGAGCTTTATAAACGGCTGTTCTTAATATGTGAAAGCATTTTCTTCAGAAAACGATAAGTCAATTAGCCAGAATTTTAAACTTTACCAGTATTCTCGTCATTTCACAGCATTATACCTCTAATCTCGCTGTTTGACCACGGCCATAAAGATAGCATGGCACTATTTACTTGTATTTCAAGAGTTTTTAAATGTTCCTAATCATTTCCATGTACTAACATTGTGTATTTTAAGAATTTTACCAAAATGAGACAGTTTTCTTAGAGATATATATATGAATCTTCAGGGTTTAAACTGTTTCATTCCAAAAACGCCAGCCATTACAGCCTCCATTGTAAATATGAACAGTATTCTCTTCGTTTTCAGGCTTTATACACAAATTCTGAGCTTTATAAACGGCTGTTCTTAATATGTGAAAGCATTTTCTTCAGAAAACGATAAGCCAATTAGCCAGAATTTTAAACTTTACCAGTATTCTCGTCATTTCACGGCATTATACCTCTAATCTCGCTGATT
>NW_005874585.1:0-5827 GCF_000147115.1 Myotis lucifugus
CCCCTTTTTCTACTTTCAGGCAGTCTTGTTTAATTTCAGTGCCACAAACCCAACACAGGTGAATGGATCTGCTATCGACGGGCCCGTGCAACTCAAGCACGGGGACGTGATCACCGTCATTGACCGCTCCTTCAGGTCAGTGGCAATAGGGGGCCTCCTGGCGCTCCAGGAGCCAGCCTTGCAGGCCTTCTGCGGTTCTCCCTTAGGGTGGGTGAATGTCCAAGTGTTTGAGATGGACTTTCTCCACGCTGATTCCTGATCTGAAATCACAGGGACATGTGCGGCCGACGTAATCCAGTTCAAGGATTTGAGAACCCATCATGCTGCCCGGGAGGGGTGACCTGGTCCTACGGGAGTTTCACTTTATTGGAAGTGTTGAGACTCTGCAAACGTTTTTTAGTTTATTATTTTAAACTAAAAGGTATTCATAGAGGAAGATACAAAACAAGACAGGAGTGAACAGCCCTGTGGACATCACCTGTTATGGGCTGAATGCCCTCCCCCTCCCCCAAATGTATGTGTCGAAGTCCTCACCCTAGGACCTCAGATCGTGAGGCAGGGCTTTTAAAGAGGTGATTAAGGTAAAATGCAGCCTTTAGAACAGGCCCTAATCCGATCTGACTGGTGTCTTAAAGCAAAGGAGATGAGGACACACAGAGAGAACCAGGGGAGCAGGTGCTCAGGGGGACAACCGTGTGTACAGGTGGCAAAGGGAAACCATAGTAAGGTGGGAAGCCAGCCCCAGCGGAAACCAGCCCTGCCGACACCTTCACCTTGGACTTCTAGCCTCCAGAACAGTGAGACAAGAAATTGTTGAAGCCACCCAGTGTGTCGTGTTTTGTTACAGAAGCCCGAGCAAACTAATCCAGCACCTACAGCATACTCAGAAGATGTCTGAAGCTTCTTTCACGCAGCTTCTAATCTCTGCTTATTTCTCTGACCTCGCTTTCTGATCGCACGAAAGTCTGGGGTTTTACTGCGTAAGCCTGCATCCCTAACCACCGTGCTTTTGTCTGTCTGTTAAACTCCATCAATTTGTAATAATGACGGACATATTTGTAACTGACTTCTTCCCTCATGGTGGTGGCATTCAGTGCATGGACGTCCTCACTGCATGAGTATTTCTTTGAAATAATATATACAGTTACCTACACAAGCTATTCACTCTGGATGGACGTGTAACTTCATGTTTGAAATGTGTGGGGGTTTGCTTTGTGATTCCATCGGGTTAACATTTTACTGCTCTGTGTTTGAAAAGAAGGTGTGTTCTTCAGCTGTTGGGTGCAGTGTTCTGTCTATGGTCTGTGCCCATTAGGTTCAAATTCTAGAATCACAGTTGTTCCCTCCCCCGATTCTTAGCTACTGCAACCGGCGAATGGAAATCACACATCGAGGGCATTTTGTGTTTCGGCTCTTGTCAGTTTCCTTTCTGTGCTTGGAGGCTCTGCTCTCCGTGTGTTTAAGTTTAGAATGATCCGGTGGGTGAGGCTCTATCGTGTGTCATCTTGATGCGTTCTGTGCCTTTCGTAGTGCTTTGGATTAGGATTGCACACTACTTTTTTTCAATCACATACTTTGACCTTTTCACAATCCTTAAGGTTGAGGTTGTCTCTTGGAACCAGCTGTTAGGGGCACGTTTGTTATCATCAGTCTTGTTGTGGTTTTGCTTGGTCTCTGAGAACAATGTTTGTCTATTTTTTCTGAGTTGGCGTAGCCTCTCCAGCCCTCTTCTGGTTGCTGTCTGCAGGTATACCTTTCCCACCCTTTTACTGGCATCCTGTTTGTGTCTTTGAATCTAACTTGTGTCTCTTGAAGAGACGTGTAGTTGGATCATTTTTCACCCATTTTGCTGAGCGGAGCTCTGCCTTCACTATGGTCTTTGTTAAATACTGTCTCCTGGCATCCGGTCATTGCTTTTACTGTGCTGCTTGTGAATTTGCTTCATTTTTAAAGGGCATGTTTATTGGCTACAGAGCTCTAGGTAGGAAGTATTTGATGTGAAACGGAGGCCAGAACTATTTCCCCAAGAGGAGCTGCTGATCACGTTCACGTTACTTGAGATGATTGACTTCCTCCAACAGTGAGTTGGAAACGGGTCTTAGGAAGAGGACTGGACCCAGAGCTCTGCTCCCTGAGAAACCATCCCAGAATCCTCGCTGCTCCCGATGGCACTCAGGTGGCATCTAAGTTTGAATCAGGCCTTTTCACCAGGTACCCAGGTTCTGTCTGCCTTTTAAGCGGCTGTTCTGTGATGCGGAGCCCGCGGTTTTGTGAGGGCAACGATGCGTCTTGCTGGCTATCTCTCATCTTCATGCAACGTGCCCACCTCTGTTCAGACACAGATGGAATAAGTGGGGGCTGACGAGATCAGAGTGCTTTCAAGGTAGCGCATAGCTCTAGTCTCTGCAGGAAGTGACGTCACAGTGGTTCAGGCATCGGCCGCCCCTAGCTTCCTGGTTAGCCTTCCAAGCCATTGGTTGATTTCCTTGAACGTAAACTAGCGGACACCGATTCTGTTCCCACTGCAGTAGGTCCGCACATAGCAGGTACTCAGGAAGCGTGAATCATACAGGCTGGTCAGTGTTCAGAAATTAATCCGGGTGCCCAACCTCGGACTCTGATGTTCCAAAAGAAAATCGAGGCAATAAACTCTAAATTTATTTCCAGGAATAGGGTAACATCTTGAAGTTTGCTCCTTATTCCTTGGATATTAATCAGATACTCAGGCTACAGGTCAGTAATCTGAATATGTGTCTGTCATTCTATGCACTTCAGGTATGAGAATGACAGTCATCAGAACGGAAGCAAGTCAACTGAATTTCCAGGACAAAGACGTGAACAGGTGACCGGGTTGGGGTGGTATCAAACTTTGGGCTCTGATTCTTTTGCATGAAGACAGGAAATCATTTATGTGCACCCTGATGAACAGTTTCTCACAAGGGAGGGTGACGTACCAGTTAGAATAGGAGAGTGTAACCAAGGTATTAAAACAAGGTGAACTTAGATTACTTTTTTTCAATCCTCATCTAAGGATGTTTTCATTGATTTTTTTTTTTTAATGAGAGGTAGGGGAAGAGAGAGAAACATCAATATGAGAAACATCAATCGATTGCCTACCATACGACCCCCAACTAGGAAATAACCAGGGATCAAACCCACAACCTAGGTATGTGTCCTGACCGGGAATCGAACCTGCGATCTTTTGGTTTACGGACGATGCTCCAACCAAGTGAGCTACTCGGGCAGTGCAAATTTTACTTCATTTTTATGTAGTCATAAGTGTCTTGATCAAGTTCAGGTTGGAAATTAGAAACTGGCCCTTCCCATGGGAAGTTTGAGAAGCAACATGTTAGATATTAAGAAATTGGAAATCGATTAAAGAAAGAAGTTAAATTATTTGCCTTTGGATATATTTTTGTGATATCTCCTCCCCCTTAATTATTCAGATGATATATTTTTCTCCTTCTTGGAAACAATACTGGACTTTATATCTTAAATACATGTTATTCTGTGGTTGCTCCTTGGCCTCTAGAACATTCTCTGGCAGCGCTGTCGGGGGTCCAGGTGGGTGTGCTGGGGCTGGTCCTGTGCCCCGAGTGGGTAGTGTCTGCCTTAACTTCTGGGCTCAGACACACCCTAGGTGTCTGCCAGCCAAGAGCACACGCGGAGTGGAGCCCACAGGTACTGTGACGGTTTCTGGTGAAACCGGGTATAAAGTCAGTAATCCTGTGCCTTCGGTAGGTTCATGGGTACTGAGTGTCGGTGACGTTTAAGTTTAACTTCCTTCAGATGATGAAAGAAAAGAAGTCTGAGGAAGTTACAACAACTCACACGCACCCCATCGCTATATTTTTTAAATCAGCTAAGAAATACTTGTATTCTGAGCAGTAGCACCTGCGAGTCTCAGGCTCATTTCTCAGTTTCCCAAAGTCATATAAGAACAGTTAGGCAAAGATGCTCGACAGACAGGATATTTTCATGAACTTGGCTGTCGGTTTCGGAAAAGGCACTAAATGGCTGTTCACTCTTTACCAATCCACAGGCATCTCCGAGTCGGGTCTCAAGGTCTAGCTTCCCTTCCAACCCCGGTAAGTAGTTTTTCATTCGTTCCAGATCTGCAAGGCCAGTTATCTTAGCATAATGACAAGGAGGGGACACCAATGTCACACATGTCCAGGCTCAGGCAGACCCCGAGTTAACTTTCTTCTCCAGTCACGTGGGGGCTTATTGGAGAATCCACACGTAAACAAATTGTCTTGCTCAGCTGTCTGCTGAATTCTGAGTGGAATAATAGCATTTTCCCAGATTAGTTACAGGAGACTAATGGGATTTACTTATTTGGATCAGATCATAATATTAGTATTGGAATACTGTTCTTACCCATTTGGGACACTCAGTAACGTGTAGGCTAAGTGAAGAGCTAGGTGATAAGGTAGTTTGAAACAGTTGTAAAATTTGAATACTGCCCATGTTAACGATTGAGAACATCTGGAACTTGTTTCTTATTTCATATCTCGCTGTCAAGATGGGAAAGTTCAAGATCCCAGTGCTGCCCGTTCACAAGTCACTGAAGAGGGTGGTTCAGGAGGGCCCCCGGAGCGCAAGGAGCATGTCGGGGCGACCCGCACCCCCTTGCGCGGCTCAGAAGGTCCCACTACCAAAGGCACAGCAGATGTTGGTTCCTCAGAGCCCCCTGGAGATAACCAGGGAAATGCAGCCGGGCCCCCTGCTGGGGGGTTCGGAGCAGGTTCCTGTGTGACCCCCGGGAGCTGGAATGGAGGACAGGGTCTGGAGAAGGACGGAGAGAATGAGTCTCCCTTCCGGAAGCTCTACGAGTCTATGAAGGAAGAGTTAGATGTGAAATCGGAGGCTGTTCTACAGAATCGGAGGAAATCGGGAGCACGGGGTCATCGTGCATCAGAAGCCGAAATCGCCGGCGGTTCACAGAGCTCGACTCAGCCACGGGTCTCGCCCAAGTCCAGGCGGAGATCTGGTCGGAGCAGCCAGACGGAGGCAGAGAGAGCGGGTGAGGGGCCGGGTCAGACTCTCGAGGCCACCGCGAGTCCCAGCATCCCCCCCACAGAGATGACCAAAGCCAAGACCCCAGTCCAATGTCCACAGCCCAGTTCCTCCCGGAGACGCCGGAGCGGAGACCCGAGTGTCACCCCTGGGGGTGAACCTGTGAGTCTGCAGCAAAGCGAAGACCTCGGGGAAGGCAGTGCCGCGTCTGCTCCCAGGAGGCTCTCAGCCAGACAGCAAACACCCGCCAACGGAGAAAGCGCTGGCCACCTTGGAAACACAGCAGAAAAAGTCTTTTCCAGAAAAAGGAGAAGGAGCCTGTCTCCCAGTGTCGGCATCCTCACCACAGGAGCAGACATTCCAAAGCAGACCCTGCTCTCCCCGCTGCTGGTCCCCGCGGAGCGGAAGGTTCCAGGCAAGGCCCTGGGCACGCCCAGGCAGCAGGGCACCGCCGGCTCACCGGGCCTCGGTGCAGTGGATGTCAGCAACGTTGGCGATTCCCTTAGTAAGTTTATTTCACTTTAAATTCATTTTCCCCGGAACGTTCACACATACCTGTGACCTGTGTCTAGGTATGAATTGATGACACCGCCTTTCTAAAATAACAGTTCGCTCTGTGGCAGAGGAGCCAGGGGACTAAGGGGACAGCCAGGCCGAGAGCTGTCCATTGTCCTGAAGACCTGGCTAAGGGGACAGGGAGTGGCGGGAGGTGCGGGCTGTTAGAGAAGGACCGACAGAGCAGGGGCTGAAGGCTGCTCCGAACATGCTTGGTTCTATTCCAGCCACAACCTAGAAAGGAGAATGAGCA
>NW_005874585.1:36254-38344 GCF_000147115.1 Myotis lucifugus
AAATATATTTTAGTGATTTTTTTACAGAGAGGAAGGGAGAGGGATAGAGAGTTAGAAACATCGATGAGAGAGAAACATTGATCAGCTGCCTCCTGCACACCTCCCACTGGGGATGTGCCCACAACCAAGGTACATGCCCTTGACTGGAATCGAACCTGGGACCCTTGAGTCCGCAGGCTGACGCTCTATCCACTGAGCCAAACCAGTTAGGGCAATAAGTAAAATTTTAAAAAAGAACACAGGGAAGTGTCTGCTTATAACGGGGAAACTGAGGCCAGGCAGCTGCTCAGAGCACCCCTGAGCCTGTAACTGGGCCCTGCTGACGCCCATGCTCGGACGCAATCATCCATTCACCAGACCAACATCTACTGAACCCTCTTGCTGAGCCCATCCCTGCAGGGCCGGGAACCTGCCATAGGGGCCCCCAGGCCTCGGGTCCGCACCCAACCCCTGGGACTGTGCCCCCAAACTGTTCCCACGTGCAGCACGGGGCCCTGCCCAGCTCTGCTGGCTGAGGAATGGGGCCTGCAGCGGAGGGGAGAGGCTGGTCACTTCATGCCGTTCCCTGAGGACAGGGCTGATGGCCACCCAGGGCCTGGCCACGTGGCTAAGAGGCCCATCCGTCCCTCCCTCCCTCCCAGCTACAAGGCCCCACACAGCCCCCGGAGGAGGCAGCCTGGGCACCGGCACCCACCCAGCGGTCAGGCCCGAGCAGGACCCACGAGGGGCGCAGGTCCGGCAGCACCACCTCTGGGGTCGCAGCCTCCTGAGCAGGGACAGCCTGTCCCGGAAACGGCCCGGGGGTGGCCAGCGGGGGCCTCATGAGGAATCATCACCTCTCAGAGGCCCCTGGTGTTTACCAGAGCCCGTGTCTGTGTTATGACACCCACGGGACAACGTCCCTCCCACATCCGGCCCGGGGTGTCCCCGAAGCGGCCGGGAGAAGCCAGCCCCCAAGGCCCTGGATTGGGCCCGGCTCAGCCTCCTGGGCCCCTGGGACCCGCCGAGCTTCTTGGAGGGAGAGGCCGTCCCTGGGCCCTTGGGCGGCGCCTGCCCCCAGGCTCCTGTGAGGTCCTCACCCGCGGGGCCCCTAAGCCACCCCCCCCCTCCCTCCACAGCAGCTCAGGAGGTGGCAGCAGCTGTTTCGCAGCCCTGGGCCGGGGCGTGGACGCGGGGCCACCGCAGAAGTGGAAGAAGCCGCAAGAAAAAGGGAACTGGGTTGAGAGATGAGTTCCTGTGCAGCGGGGACGTGGACACCCAGGCAGGCCTGTCCGAGTCACCGACACGGAGACACCCAGGGGGAGGCTCAGGGTGACGCAGAGAGGAAACGGCCGCCTGCGGGCGGGGGGGGCTGCTCTCAGGACCGCCCCCCCCCCAGCTTCTAAACCACCCCGCCCCCAGCAAGCTGGGCTCAGGGGACACCAGGCTCCTGCCACAGCATCTGCTCAGAGCAGGGGGGCGGTGGGGGGGGGCAGCTAAGTGTCCCTGGGAGTCCCAGCCTCCTGCAGTCACTCCAGGACTCACACAGAGAAAGGTGGCCCTGCCCAGCCCCGTCCCCACCCCAACCGGAAACCGTGGCTGGAGGCGATCTCCTGTGGATCAGAGACAGGGCCCGGCAGCAATGACTCTGGGCCAGCCCTGCCTGTCCCCGCCCCGCTTCCCCGCCCCCCCACCCCCCCCCCCAACCCGCCCCCCTCTCTGGGTACCGTTTGTTTGAGGGTCTCTTCTCTTTTTGAACTTGTAACCCTATTTATTTCTCCAGATAGGGGAAGGGGTCTCTAATTACTTCTTCTGAGAGGGTTTCCATATGTTGCTCTCTCTCTACTTTTCTCCCCCTATAATTCCGATGTTGGGACCCTTGACTTTTGTCTGCAAGCTCATTAGTCTATCTATTATTTTTGGAAAAAATGATCTTTTTGCTTTTCCAGTTGAAAGTTTTTACTTCTTCGAATTCAAATCTTTGACTTGACTCTTGATATCCTCTTGACGGCTGATAGCAGTCTGATATTATTCTGTGTTTCAGTCAGAGTATGCTTAATTGCTAGGTGTTTGTATTTCATATCCTCGAGGATCTCACTAAATATTATCGG
>NW_005874585.1:38444-39780 GCF_000147115.1 Myotis lucifugus
AAGCCCCCGTCGCCCTCAGCTGGCCCTCGTGCCCCAAGCTGGGCTCCTGGATGCGTTTCTAGCCGCCCAGCCCGGCGTGGCCACTGGGGGGTGGGGGCGGGAGGTGGCTCCTGGTTCCCCAAGCACGCTGCCTGCAGTGGCTGCTTCTCTGGCTGGAGTTGGTAAAACTCCCTCCAGCACCAGCACCACCCCCAGGTGAGCTGTGCTGGTGTCCTGGCCTCGCCCCCAGGGCTGTTCCACTTCACACCCCTCCCCGATTTCTGCCAGGAACTAATCAGCTGGCTTCCCTACAGGGTCTGCAACTGACCCACCCGCTGGCTACAGAGAGGCTGGGAGCCGTGAAGCTGGCCTGCATTTCTGCACCCTGGTATGCGGGATGTACAGGCCCAGCCCAGCCAGGCCCTCGGGCACCACTGTCCCCTTCACGCCCCATTATGCTTTATGCCACCTCCTGACCGTCTCCATTTGTTGCTTTCTGTTTGGTGCCAGCCCTCCCGGTGGAATAAGCTGCAGGAGGCCGATCTGTGGCCGGGTCACTGCACACAACCCTACACTGTCCGGGAGGCATGAGCTGGCATTTGCCACACGTAAGGAAGGAATCTGTTTAAATTAATTGTCATCATTATTATTATTTTTTTGGTTAATCCTCACCTGAGGATATTTTTCCATTGCTATTTAGAGAGAGTGGAAGGGAGAGGGAGAGACACAGAGAGAGAAACGTCCATGTGAGAGAGACACATGGATTGGTTGCTTCCCACACACACCCAAGCAGGGCAGGGACTGAGCCTCCAAGCGAGGCCCGTGCCCTTGACTAGAACTGAACCTGGGACTCTTCAGTCTGCAGACTGGTGCTCTATCCACTGAGCACACTGGCTAGGGCTCATTTAACTTAAGTCTTTAGAGAGGCTTTGAGTTCTTACAATGCACATTACTTTTTGAATTAGAAACAGCTAATTACGTATGTTAGAATGATGACTCAGCATTCATTCAATATGTCTTGCCCTTGCCAGTTTGGCTCACATCGATGTTTCTCTCTGTCTCTCCCTCTCCCTTCCAATCTCTCTCTAAAAACCAATGGAAAAATATCCCTGGGTGAGGATTAACAACAACAACAAATACATATCTTGATCTTCAAATGTGTTTCTCTAGTCTGGCTAATAAGCAGGGAGTCCTTTTTGCTTTAGTGTGAGGCCCACACATGACATGCTCAACAGAATGAAAATCAAAATGCTAAAACCCCCTGCCCCCATCAGGGAGTTAGAGCTGCCCTGCCGGCCGGGGAGGACCCTGGCGGAAAAAGAAAACCCTCACATTTAGCATCGTCGTCTAGGACAGC
>NW_005874585.1:39880-45724 GCF_000147115.1 Myotis lucifugus
TGCAGGATGCTACAAACTCGCGCTGTGAGCAGGTGAGACGAACATATAATTCCCACCGAAACTCGGGCCATGGTGGGTAGTCACATCCCAGGCAGCCAGCTTCTTGGACAACGGTTCAGTGTTTACCCCGAACTGAGCCTGTCTATTGTCTTTTTGCATCTAATATAACAAACCTTTGGAAGGTCCAGTGATCCCTTTCCCAGACCCCCCAGGGCACAACCTCCCACCAGAGCAGAGACCACAGAGCCCCTCATGGTTACCTGGTCCCCTGAATACCATCTCTATGTGCTGTAAATGTTTATTATTATTATTATTATTATTATTATTACTTCAGAGAGACAAAGGGAGAGGGAGACCTCGAAACATCAATGATGAGAATCATCAATCAGCTGCTTCTTGCACGCCCCCCACTGGGGATCTAGCCCACAACCCGGGCATGTGTCCTGACCGGCAACCTAACCGTGACCTCCTGGTTCATAGGTCAATGCTCAACCACTGAGCCACGCCGGCCGGGCTACTAACCATCCTATACCCAGCAATGTGAACGACGTGTGTGTCTCTCCATCTTACTTTGTATTTAACCCCAGAGGTTTTCCCGAGTTGCTTTCTCCTGCGCCCTGAATCTACCACCAGTGGATTTCACGGACCCCCCTTAAGCCCCTCCTTTGACTAATGTATGAGACAAGCTGCGGAGCTGCCCTTCTCAGGAGCATTTCTCAGTCCATGGAGGTTTCGCTTCCTGGCAACGGGCATCAGTTTGGGTCAGATGTGCTCATAGGAATTCTCTACAGGGCTGGACATTTCCTACATCCACAGCTACTGGGAACAGAGTATTTATTTCAAGATAAAGATGCTGTGAGCCAGGGGGCGCTTTTTTAATTTCCTTCTGCAGTGAGAAGGGAGAGAAACAGGAAGAGGAAGTGGTACCACCACCCCCCCACCCCCCCACCCCCGCCAACAGCAGCAAAAAGAAAGTATTCCTTATCAGAGGCCGGGCTCACCTCTTTCCTTTCTTTCAGGTTCGTCAACATGACGATGGTCGCAGACTTCTGCTCCCAGATCATCCTCCAGAAGTCATTAACTGTTTCCTGCTTAGGGCCTGCATGTGGAGGAGGATCCCAAAGTCAGGCAAGACAGAGGTCCGGTGGGCCCCAGCCCCAGGCACTGCCTGGCCCCTGACAGCTGCTCCCCCGATTCTCTGAGGCACAAAAGGGCTGGTGGATCCAGTTCACACCCGACAGAATTCCAGAACCCGTGGGGCTGGGAGGGGCCAGCAGGTCCCCGCCTGCCCATTCCATCCCTCCACACTCCCCGCTCCCCTCTGGAGCTGGGAAGTCCTCAGGGGGCGGAATCCCTGGATCCGGGCAGGTGACAGTCACAGGCAGTCACCTATCAAAATGAGAGCTGGTCTGCAGCTAGGGGTCCAAGTGGTTTGTGGCCACTCAGTGTTTTGGTTTCAATATCGCACCCGGATGTGGTGTGTGAGTGTGAGTGTGAGTGTGAGTGTGAGTGTGAGTGTGTGTGTGATGAGAGAGTAACAACAACAAGCTTACCTTGAGCTGCTATGAATTTATTCTTCTCCTTGTAACCCTAGAAACATAAAATCAGATTTATAATGTCTCAAAATTATCTTTGTATGTCCCTCTCTAGTCTTTATTTTCTGGGAATACCTTTCAAGACACACACACATATATATATGTATATTTAATTGGTTTATGCATATAAATTCTCTTATATTGTATTCTTATGACAATTTTATAACTTATATTAAATGATCTTTTAAGGTTCAATTAAAATAGATTCATAATAATCCATTGTGTGTGGCTTTACCATCATTTATTTAACCAGTCCCTCCTGCTCTATTTTATCAGTTATATAAACAAAGCCTTAATGAACATCCTTGGTATCTATGTTTCTTTTTTATTCTTTTTTTCTTTTCTTTTTTGTTAATCCTCACCCGAGGATATTTTTCCATTGATTTTTAGAGAGAGTGGAAGAGTGGGAAAGACAGAGAGAAACGTCGATGTGAGAAAAACACATCCATTGGTTGCCTCCTGCACGAACCCTGACCAGGCCCCAGGCCAGAGAGGAACCTGCAACCAGGGTACATGCCCTTGACCGGAATCAAACCTGGGACCCTTTGGTCTGCAGGCCAACACTCTATCCACTGAGCCACACCGGCCAGGCCGGGACCTATGTTTCTTAAAAATGAAGCACAGATACTAATTCGAAAGGTGTGGATGCTCCCATACTCTCTGTGCTGTGGCCACACTGCCCGGAAGTTGTGACAGTTTATGTTCCCAGACCCAGAAGAAAGCACCCACCGGTGACTCAGAGCCCCAGGTGGTGGTGCTGGGCCGGGGACAGGGACATGGAGGACTTACATCTATGTATGAAGCATTAATATAGTCCGAACAGGGCGTTCCATCCACCTGGCTCAAAATCACCCGCGAATGATCATCTGTTTTAAAAAAACACATGATATCAGGAGAAGGAAATCACATCTGCCATCTACCGTATCAGACCCCGCAGAGTCCTCCCAGCTACAGTCTCAGACCCTGCAGAGTCCTCCCAGCTACAGTCTCAGACCCTGCAGAGTCCTCCCAGCTACAGTCTCAGACCCTGCAGAGTCCTCCCAGCTACAGTCTCAGACCCTGCAGAGTCCTCCCAGCTACAGTATCCGACTCTGCAGAGTCCTCCCAGCTACAGTATCCGACTCTGCAGAGTCCTCCCAGCTACAGTATCAGACCCCGCAGAGTCCTCCCAGCTACAGTCTCAGACCCTGCAGAGTCCTCCCAGCTACAGTCTCAGACCCTGCAGAGTCCTCCCAGCTACAGTATCCGACTCTGCAGAGTCCTCCCAGCTACAGTCTCAGATGCTGCAGAGTCCTCCCAGCTACTGTGTCAGACCCCGCAGAGTCCTCCCAGCTACAGTATCCGACTCTGCAGAGTCCTCCCAGCTACAGTATCAGACCCAGCAGAGTCCTCCCAGCTACAGTATCAGACCCAGCAGAGTCCCTCCCAGCTACAGTCTCAGACTCTGCAGAGTCCTCCCAGCTACAGTATTAAACTCTGCAAAGGACAGACCCCGGGCCCCCATGGTGACCACAGAGGGACAGATGTGGGAAAGAATCTCAGTGGCCCGCGTGGGCCGGCCCACCACCACACAGAAACAGGACGGCAGAATGTGCGACCCTACCATGTGACAGCGTGTTCTCTGGGCCCCAGTATTGGCACATGTAGGTGTACTTAGGAGAACTTTTGGGGTGACCCTACCAGGCTTTCCGAGGAGAGGACTACCGCATCTCTGGACAAGTGGGCATTTGGATCTGGGGTTTGGAACCACAGACCCCAATCTCAGCCTTCAGGTCTGCCCCAGAGAGGAAGGTAAGCAGGACCCACACAGACCTGGGCTGGACGGGCCACCTGCCTAGGAGGTTCCGGCCTACGGTGCAAGCAGAGTCCAGAGGGGGCTGACCGGGAGTGTTCTGCGTGAGTGGAGTGTGTATGTGGTGTATGTGTGCGGGGGTGGGGGGGTGACTGTGGGGTTTGTCTTGGCAGCGAGGCTGGCTGTGAAGGTCACCCAGGGGCACAGCCCAGCCATTGATGCCTCTGCACAGATGTGTGACCCCCCCTGCCCTGCACCTCCTGGAGCCCACACTCTCTAGCTGGTGGCGGTCCCTAGCTGTCGGGTGAAAACCGGGTTTACTGGGAGCCTTCCCACAACACTGCCAGAGCCCTGTTAGTTTCTCGTTTGTCCTTTCGGCCCTTGGTCCAGGGGACTTGCTGCTGGTGGCCAAGAGCTGAGTGCAACAGCGGGAGGTGCACGGGGCCACCGGCCACTGTGGCTGGGGCTCAGGATCTGATCCAGCAGGAGGCGACCCCCTCTAGGCCCCTGGGCAGCCCAGGTCTCATTCAGCACAGGCTCCGCGGCCAGACCCTCGCCCACGCAGGCTGCCTGTGCCCGGGCGGCACACGCACAGGTGCCCGGAGGCCCGGTGCCCGGAGGCCAGGTGCGAGCTCCCAGCAGCCGCGCTGTCACGGGCTCTGATCTCCCAGCACCGTCACCGCGAGCTGCAGGGGATTTGGAGTTTAGTCAGAACGCCACCGACCATGCAAAAACAGTAAAATCTTACTGGGAAGGATGTTGGGGTATCTGTTCTTGTCTCTGTTTTCTTCTTTATTGGCCTGTTCAAACGTTCCTTGCATGTGTCCGGACGGCAGCGACTGGAAGGGGAACACAGCGGAGACACTCAGTGTGACGAATCCTAGCACGGAGTTCTGTCAGCTTCTCTGGGGAGACAGGACTCTGATCCCACCACTGCCTGTCACCTCATCAATTGCAGCAGATCACTACCGGGCTCATCAATTGTAAAAGTTCACTACTGGCTCATCAATTGTGACAGATCACTATCGGCTCCACGTAGCGCTAAAGCAATGGCTTGGTCGTTGGGAACTGTGTGCCAGCACCTGCCACTTCCTGACCAATATTCTGTAAACCTAAAACTGCTCTAAAGAAGTCTATTCAACGTAGTAAATTAAAAAGAAGAAAAAAACAGCCTGAGAAGCCTCCGCCTTCCTCGGAAGGTGAGGCAGCTGCAGGGGCGGGTGGGGATGGCAGGAGGGGCCTGGTGGCCAGGATGCTCCTGGCTGACACCCAGCATGTGGCCTGGCATCTGCCCCAGATGGAGACAGACTGACGCTGCAGCTCCGTGGGCGGCACCGGAGCGTCGCTGGGGCGAGAGAAAGGACGTGCTCCGGCACCTACCACCGAGCCAGGTTCCAGCTGGGGAAGGACCACCGGCCCGCCCGCCTGCACTGAGCTGCCCCGCACCCTGCCTGCCATCCACCCGCCCGGGCCTCCCCTCGCCAGCGGCTCGGGTGGCACAGGGGAACCGGGTGGCGCAGGGGAACCGGGTGGCGCAGGGGAACCGGGAGAGCAGTGGAGGCTGTGCCGGAGCCGGGTCAGCCCACAGCGCCAGGCGTGAGCCGTGCGCGTAGCACTTGCTCCATAGCACCTTGTGATTCATTGTCCGATTGTGTAAGTGGCAGAAGAGGGTTTGTTTGTTTGGGGTGAGATTTCGTTTCTATGAATGAGCGCGTGAGCCAGTGTGCGCTCACAGTGCTGGGCAGGAGCCAGCAAGTTGAGGAAACAGACAAGGAGCCAGGGGTGGGCTTCCCAGCGAGCCCAGGCGACTGGGGCGGGCTCCTGTCCCGTGCCGGGACCTCTGGGGCGGGGGGGGGGGCACCTCCTGTGCCTTCTACAACACGATGGCCGGGTCAGGCCCAGCCCCCGCCGGGACAGAGGCGCTGGGAAGAGCGTCCGGAGAGGGCTTCCTGGCCCGGATGGAGGGCACGCACCTGCAGGGCCTTCCTCTGGGTCCGCACAGACTTGGCGAGGACAGCGTCCTCCTGTTGCGGGGCAGGGGCTGCAGGCCTGGAAGGCCCCCCCAGACACCTCGTGTGCACACTGGGCCCTGCTGGGCACGCCTCACTCTTTACAGGTGGCGTACTAATACCCCATGGGGGCCGGTGGTGCCCGCATTTCCCAGATGAAGAAACCGAAGCAGAAATGACCTCCAGGCTGGTCAGAAGCAGACCTGGGCAGGTCTCAAGCGGGCTGCCGGCAGCCTCCACGCCCGCCTCGGCCCCCTGTATCGGTCCCAGAACACGCCGCTCTTTATCCTCAGCTCAACTCAGCTCCGCAATACACACCACGCCCAACGCACTGGGGACACCCTCCTCGTAAAACAACTGCCTCCCTTTCACAATTTGGGGGATAAAATCTTAAGGCTCTGGAGAAGAACCGACGAAGAAAATGGGCAGAATCCCCCCCAACCTATTC
>NW_005874586.1:0-15096 GCF_000147115.1 Myotis lucifugus
ACTCATTTTTTTGATTGATTTTTCTTTGTTAAATGTCATTTAAATATATAAAATAAATATCAAAAATATAAATCTTTGTTTTACTATGGTTGCAAATATCAAAAAATTTCTATATGTGACACGGCACCAGAGTTAAGTTAGGGTTTTTCAAAATGCTGACACGCCAAGCTCAAAAGGTTCACCATCACTGAGCTAGAGGGTTAATCCCACACATTAGTTGGACAATAACAATCAGAACTCAATTACAACAGCAGGATCCACATAACTCACACAAGAGACATGCCTAAGGAGATTAAGGACACTGTACCACTGGACCCCACAGGACACCTACAACATGAGGTATCCTCACAAAGACTGGAAGTCATAGCAGATCTACCTAATACATAGAAGCAAACAAAATAGGCAGCCAAATGCAGAAACAAAGTAACTGGCCCCAAAGGATATAATAGGAGAAATCCCAAAATAAAAAGCTAAATGAAATGAAGATAAACAATTTATTAGATAAAGTTTAAGTAATGGTTAGAAGATAGCTCAACAGCATGCAAAAGAACATCTAATCCACACAAAATAAGGACCAGTCAAAAATGAAGAATACAATATCTGAAATGAAGAATACACTGGAAAGAATAAGTCCAAGGTTGGATAAAGCAGATGATTGAATCAATGATTTGGGAAAAAAGGTAGTAAAAATACCCAATCAGAACATATAAAAGAAAAGATAATTTTTTTTAAATGAGGCAAGTGTAGGAAACTCTGGAACAACATCAAGCATTATGACAGCCACATCATAGGCGTACCAGAAAAAGAGAAGGAGAAAGGGATCAAGAACCTATTTTTTTTTATAATAAAGGCTTATTTTATTTTATTTTATTTTTTTATTTTTTCATTATTTTTTTAAATATATTTTATTGATTTTTTACAGAGAGGAAGGGAGAGAGATAGAGAGTTAAAAACATCGATGAGAGAGAAACATCGACCAGCTGCCCCCTGCACATCTCCTACCGGGGATGTGCCCGCAACCCAGGTACATGCCCTTGACCAGAATCGAACCCGGGACCCCTCAGTCCGCAGGCTGACGCTCTATCCACTGAGCCAAACCGGTTTCGGCTCAAGAACCTATTGGACAAAATAATGACCAAAACTTCTCTAACCTCGTGAGGGAAAAAGACACACACATCCAAATAGTGCAGAGACCCACAAGAGATTAATCCAACAAAACACATCATAATTAAAATGGAAAAGATTAAAGACAAAGAGAAAAAATAGTTACTTATAAGAAGCCGCATTAGACTGCTAGCTGACTTCTCAATAAAAACTTTTCAGACCAGAAGATATTGTCACAAAATATTCAAAGTGATGAAAATTAAGGACCTACAACCAAGACTACTTTACCCAGCAAGACAATCATCTAAAATTGAAGGAGAAATAAAAGGGTTCCCAGAAAATAAAAAGTTAACAGAGTTTGTTACTACCAAACATGTAACAGCATTGCATGTTAAAGGGCCTGGTTTGAGAATAATAATAAAAACAAGCAAACAAAACAAAACAAAATGAAAACACACATAATTTAAAGAATAAATGTGTGCATATTGATAATCAATTTAACCCATTGTATGCCATAAGCATCTGTAGATGCAAGCCGAGTCTATAAAAAACAGAATGTTTACCCTAAGTGGCAGCCCTGACCAACTTTAAAATTATTTTTCATGAGAATTTTCAGCTGAAAATATTCAATAACACCTGAATTGTAATATATTTATGTTTATAATATTCATTGAAAATTGATTTTTTAAATTAAATTCAAAATATCGTGGCATGTGGGGATGGTTTCCATTTTGGAAATGTGGTTGTTAACTGATTAAATGATTGGACCATGTAAGCCATTCAAGTCATCAGTGGCTTGAATGGCTTACATGCTCCAATCAAAAGATATAGAGTTAAAAAAAAACCCACAAAAAATCATATATATGCTGTTTCTTTAACTCTATTTTTTATTGTTAATAGTATTACAGATCTCTCTCATTTTCCTCTTTTTTGCCTCCTTCCTCCTTGCCTCCCCGCCACCCCCAGGTCTTCACTACCTGATTGCCTATGTCCATGGGCTTTGCATATAAATACATGTTCTTTGGTTTATCTCTTCTCATTGCCCCAATCACACATTGAGGTATGGCAGTCTGTTCCATGCCTCCCTGCTTTGGATCTTATTTTGTTGGTTAATACATTTTTTTAAAAAATATATTTTATTGATTTTTCACAGAGAAGAAGGGAAGGGGATAGAGAGTTAGAAACATTGATGAGAGAGAAACATCGATCAGCTGCCTCTTGCATACCCCCAACTGGGGATGTGCCTGCAACCAAGGTACATGCCCTTGGCCCGAATCGAACCTGGGACCCTTCAGTCCGCAGGGCAATGCTCTATCCACTGAGCCAAACCGGTCAGGGCGGTTAATACATTTTGTCCACTGGATTCCATAACTAAGTGAGATCATGTGATATTTATCTTTCTCAATTTGGCTTATTTCACTTAGCATAATATTTTCTATATTAGCTTTTTAAAGTGACCCACATTAGAAAGAAAGATACACCCAAAATTACAGTAGAGGGATAGAGAAAAATATTTCATGCAAATGGAAATTTCAAAATGGAGAGAAAAAAAAGCTGGAGTCACAATACTCATATCTAACAAGATAGACTAAAACAAAAGGTTATAGTAAAAGACAAAAAAGGATACAACATAAGGATAATGGTAGCAATCCAACAAGAAGATATAACACTTATGCACCCAACATAGGAGCACCTAAATATGTAACAAAAATCTTTATGGACGTAAAGGGGGAGAATTGACAGTAATAAAGTCATAGAATTCAACACCCTACTTATATAAATGGATAGATCTTCCAGACAGAAAATCAACAAGGAGACAGTGGGCTTAAATCACACACTAGATTAAATGTATTTGACTGATATTTTCAGAGCATTTCAACCCAAAGAAGCATTCCTTTGAAGAGCACATGGAACATTTCCTAGAGTAGACTAAATATTAGGACACAAAACATGTCTCAAACAATGTGACAAAATTTCAATCATATCAAGTATCTTCTCTAACCATAATGCTATGAAAGTAGAAATAAATATCACACACACACACACACACACACACACACACACACCAAACAAACAAAAAAAAAACACCTGAAATATACACAAAGACAGAGAAGTAAATAACATGTTACTAAATATCCAATGGGTTAATAATGAGATTAAGAAATAATTCAAAAGATAATTCAAAACAAGTGAAAATAGGGAAATACATAGCAACCTCAAGAAAGAAGAAAAATATTAACTAAGTGATCTAACTTTACACTTGAAGAAACTTGAAAAAGAACAAACAAAACAGAAGACACAGAAGAAATAAATTGAAGACAATGTGAATAAGTGGAAGTATATATCATATTCATGGATTGGAAGAATAACATCATTAAAATGACCATACTATCCAAAGCAATCTATAGATTCAACACAGTTCCTATCTAGATACCAATGGCATATTATATAGAACTAGAACAAATATTAGAAAAATGGAACCAAAAAAGACCTTGAATAGCCATACTAACATTGAGAAAGAAGAAAAAAGTTGGAGGAATCACACTACCTGATATCAAAGTATATTACAGGCAAGAGTACTCAAAAGAGCATGGTACTGGTATAAAAACAAACATGTGAATTAATGGAACAAAAGAGAGAGCCCAGAAGTAAAGCCATGCCTTTATAGCCATGCCTTTATTTGACAAGGGAGACAAAAACATACGCTACATTAAATACATTCTATTCAATAAATGGTGTTGGGAAAACTGGTCAAATAAAGTACAAAAGTGAAACCAGACCACCTTCTTACACCATCTACACACATAAAATCAAAATGAATTAAAGACATGTTAGATTTAAAACCATACAAATACTAGAAGGAAACATAGTCATTTTTCAGACATTTCTTCTTCTTTTGTTTAATTGATTTTATTAATTTCAGAGAGAAGAAGGGAGACAGAGAAAGAAATAGAAACATCAATGATGAGAAAGAAACATGGATTGGCTGCTTCCTGCATTTCCCCTACTGGGGATTAAGCCCACAAGCCAGGCATGTGCCCTACCAGGAATCAAACCATGACCTCCTGGTTCAAGGGTGATGCTCAACCACTGAGTAATGCCCGCTGGGCTCAGACATTTCTTGTAGAAATATTTTTCTGATATATGTCCTTGGTAAAGAAAAAAAATAAATAAATAAACAAATGGAACTAAGTCAAACTAAAAAGTTTTTGCACAGCAAAGGAAATCATCTATACTAATAAAAGGGTAATATGCTAATTAGAGCGGATGTCTTCCAGACGTCCTTCCAGACGTCCTTCCAGACATTCTTCCAGACAAAGCCGCAGTGGTTGCGAGAGCTGAGGGCAGGCAGCCATGGTGGCAGCTGTGAGGCCTGGGGCTCAGGCAGCTGCAGTGGCCAACGGTGGCAGCAGCAGAGAGGGGGTGATGGGAGTGGAGCCTTCCCCTGATAGCCTGGGCACCTCCTGTAGAGGGAAGCCAGACTGTGGCTTAGGCCCACTCTCCATGGGGAGCAGTCCTAAGCTGTCAGTAGGACAACATCCCCTGAGGGCTCCCAGACTGTGAGAGGGGGCAGGCTGGGATAAGAGACCTCCCTGAGTGAACAGATTTTTGTGCACCAGGCCTCTAGTTAACTAAATAAAAAGACAACCCACTGAATGATCCTATATAATAAAGAGGTAATATGCAAATTGACCATCACTCCAACACACAAGATGGCCACCCCCATGTGGTCAAAGATTGCCACCCCCGTATGGATACAAGATGGCCACCACAAGATGGCCTGGAAGGGAGGGCAGTTGGGAGGGACCAGGCCTGCAGCAGAGGACAGGGGTGGATGTCTTCCAGACGTCCTTCCAGACATTCTTCCAGACAAAGCCGCAGTGGTTGCGAGAGCTGAGGGCAGGCAGCCATGGTGACAGCTGTGAGGCCTGGGGCTCAGGCAGCTGCAGTGGCCAACAGTGACAACCAGGCCGGCAGCGGAGGGCAGTTAGGGGAGATCAGGCCAGCAAGGGAGCAGTTAGGTGTCGGTCAGGATGGCAGGGGAGTGGTTAGGGGGTGATCAGGCTGGTAGGCAGAAGAAGTTAGGGGCAATCAGGCAGGCAGGCAGGCTAGTGGTTGGGAGCCAGCAGCCCTGGATTGTGAGAGGGATGTCCGGCTGCCCATTTAGCCTGAGGATTGGGCCTAAACGGGCAGTCGGACATCCCTCGAAGGGTCCCAGATTGGAGAGGGTACAGGCTGGGCTGAGGGACACACACCCCTCCCCTGACCCTGTGCATGAATTTCATGCACCGGGCCTCTAGTAGAATATATTCAGCAATGATACCTCTGACAAGGGCTTAATATCCAAAATTTATAAAGAATTTAGAAAACTCAAGACTTCTCCAAAAAGGACATAAAAGTGGCTACAGACATATGAAAAGATGCTGAATGTCACTAATCATTAGAGACATGCAAATTAAAACCACAGTGAAATATCACATCACACTTGTCAGAATGACTATCATCAATAAATTCACAAACAACAAATGCTGGCAAGGATATGGAGAAAAGGAAACTCCTGCACTGTTTGTGGGAATGGACATGGGTGAAGCCACTGCTGAAAGCAGTATGGAGTTACCTCAAAAATATAAAAATGGAACTTCCTTATGACCCAGTGATTCCATTCTGAGACTATCTGAAGAAACTAGAAATACTAATTCGAAATAATATACACACTCCTATGTTCATTGCAACATTATTTACACTAGTCAAGATTTAGAAGCAGCCCATGTCCATCAGGAGTTGAGTGGATAAAAGAGCTGTGGTATATTTACACATGAGATACTACTCAGCCGTAAAAAGAAGGAAAATCTTACTCTTTGCACAGCATGGATGGACCTGAAGAGTACTATACAGAGTAAAATAAACCTGTCAGAGAAAGACAAGTGAGGTGTGATTTAACTTATATGTGGAATCTAATGAACAAAATAAACTAACAAAAAAAATAGAAACAGTCATAGAGAGTGAACAGGCTGACAGCTGTCAAAGGGGAGGAGGGTTTGGGGGGAGTGTGAAAAAGGTGAAGGGATTGAAAAGAATAAAAAGACCTCACTGACACAGACTGCAGAATTGTGATTACCAGAGGGAAAGGTAAACGTACATGGTACATATAACTATCTGAGATTATAAAAGTAGATTCCATTGGAAACTATTTAAAAGTAAATACAGTGGGGCCTTGACTTATGAGTTTAATTCATTCCGTGACGGAGCTTGTAACTCAAATTATATGTATGTCAAATCTTAAAGTGAACGAGTGAGACACGTGATGCTGGGCTGATGTTGTGGAGTTCACTGTGACGTTCGCTGCGCCAACTAGCGGTGGGGTATCTGAAGCTGGCTCGTAACCTGAATTTTAGCTCGCAACTCAAAGCAAAAAATCGGCTGAGAGACGGCTCATATCTCAAAAAACTCGTTAATCGGGACACTCGTAAGTCAAGGCCCCACTGTATAGGAATTCTATAATAACTACTGTTTAAATTTAAAATTTTATTAAATAATATAATGCATTAAACACTTTAAAATGTATTTATGGTGTGAAAAATATATTCCAATTAGTGCTGGTGAATAAGACATTTTAAAATATTAAATATAATATGTTTGATAAAATATCAGTAAATACACTATTATGTGTCTAGAATTATTTTGAAACCTATTATTAAGCCTCCATTTCAAAAACTTCTTTTCAAATTATCAACATCCAATTTTCAGAATTAATCTTGGAATGTATAAAATATTCTGAGTTGATTTCCTGGTTACCATGGTTTGCCCTTGTTAACTTCAAATTTTTCTTGAATTTACCTAAGAACATTGACTACTGGGCTACCCTTTCTTAATGATATCAGTGATAGCATTGATTCTAAAATTAAATTAAGGCTAGCAAATTTTAAACTACATTTTTCAGCATGAGCTTTGTTCTCTCAGGTTTAATCCTGTAATCAAACCTGTAGTTTTATATTTATATAAATTTAATTCAGAAAAAAATTAAATAATGATATGGCAGATGCAGATCCCTTTTTATCATATGCTTAAGTCGATATTGATCTAAAATAAACAACCTTCAACTTATCTTTGCTTTCTCCCTTCTCCATATTCAATTATTTATTTTAATAACTTTTATTATTATGTTTTTATTTTATTATTGAAGTACTAGTGACCCAGTGCACAGAATCGTGCACGTTGAAAGAAAATCAATTAGAAGGCGGCTGGTGGGGCGGGACTGGGCAAGATGGGCCAGACACAGCCTGGAGCCAACCTGCTGGAGTCCCTCCCCAGGGTCTGAAAAGTGGGGTCCCTATGGCAGGTGGGGTCCCTCAGTCAGGCCTGCAGGGATCAGACAGAAACTTTCTCTCCTGCATCTTCGAGGGGTCCTGCAGCACGAGAGGGCGCTCTGCAAAATTGCAGTGTTACAGGGTATGGAATACAAAGGCAAGTGTTCAGTAAACCAGATTCAGGGCTGACAGTGCCCCAGCAATAACATAACCCATGGCCAAAGGTGGAATCGTGCGGCCCTGCAAGGAAAAGGGCTTCCTCCTCTCTGGTTCCGGGTGTATCACCTGAAAACCATCACTGGCAAGTCAATGCAACTTGGCAGCTCATGCATACAGCGTCTGCCCCCTGGGGGTAGGTGCGCGATATAGTGACTGGTCCGATGGGTGGAGGGAAACCTAGCATATTAGGCTTTTATGTATATAGATGGAATAAGGGCTGTTGAGATTTGAATAATGGGTAATAGTTTGCTTGCCAATTATAATACCGGTGATGGTAAGAAAAAAAGGTAAGTTTTTATAAAAAGAAAACTGTTTTAATACTATGGATTTTCTCAAGCAAAAAAAATAATAATAATAATAAAAAAGGATGAATGTAAAAAGTACATTTATTGTTGACATACCTTATGAAAATAACTGTTTGTTACACTGCTTTATAAAAAAATTATAGTTTGACTGGGAGAAAGTGGTTATGAACTAAAAAGTCTGAAAATTTCTATTTTTTAACATCTTTTTTACCGATTTGCTTTCTGATATCAGAATTGATTTTTGTTGTTATTTTTTAAGGTTTATATTAATTTTTGAGAGAGTGAGGAAGGGAGATGGAGAGAGAAACATAGATCATTGCCTCCCATACACATTCTGCCTGGGGATTGAACCTGTAATCAGGGTATGTGCCATGACAGGGAATTGAACAGGTGACCTTCTGGTGGATAGGACAACGCTCAACCAACTGAACCACACTGGTCACGGCTCAGAGTTGCTGTTTTTTGGTTTTGGTTTTTGTTTTTTTGTAATATATTGTTATTGATTTCCAAGAGGGAGGAAGAAGAAGAGAAAGATAGAAATATCAAAGATGAGAGAGGATCATTGGTTAGCTGCTTCGTGCACATTCCCTACTTGGGATCAAGTGCACAACCTGGTCATGTGCTTTGACTGGAAATTGAACCATGACCTCCTTTGTTCCTAGGTTGATGTTCATCCATTGAGGAGCCACACTGGCCAGACCTGAGTTTCTAATAAGAGGAAAGTTTTTAGAAAATTAAGTTTGTATTATAAATGAGTCCTGCACTTGTATTCCCAAACTGACTTTCTAAATAACCGATTCCTACACTTACCAGAGGCCTGGTGCACAATATTCATTCAAGAGTAATCCTTCATTCCCCCTGCTGCTGGCACCAGCACCTGAGACCCAGGTTTCTCTCTCGCTGTGGCATCCAGGACCTGGGCTTCCCTTGAAGAGAGAGGCCCCACTCACCTGCTGCAGCCCGACAGTCAGTGGCCTGGACCTCCCTCTGCGGGGAGATCATGGGGTGATGACCAGACCCCTGACCAATCACATTGCACCCACCTTGGCTGGCCTGGTGCCAGTGGGTGTCATAGTGTGTTCCCAGAGAGGCACCTGGGTGGGCGTTCCACTGTTGGGCCATTCGGACGATTTGCATATTATGCTTATGTTGTATACGACTAGCAACACTGAAAAGGGTTGTTTATCTGATTTTTTTTTCTTTGTACTATCTTTTTTTTAATTAAATCTTTATTGTTCAGATTATTACATTTGTTCCTCTTTTTTTTCCCCCCATAACTCCCCTCCTCCCAGTTCCCGCCCCACCCTCTGCCCTCACTCCCCACCCACTGTCCTCATCCATAGGTGCACGATTTTTGTCCAGTCTCTTCCCGCATCTCCCATTCTCCTTTCCCCCCCAAGAATAGTCAGTCCATTCCCTTTCTATGTCCCTGATTCATTATAATCACCAGTTCATTCTGTACATCAGATTATTTATTCACTTGATTCTTAGATTCACTTGTTGATAGATGCATGTTTGTTGTTCACAATTTGTATCTTTACCTTTTTCTTCTTCCTCTTCTTAAAGGATACCGTTCAGCATTTCGTATAATACTGGTTTAGTGGTAATGAACTCCTTTAGCTTTTCCTTATCTGTGAAGCTCTTTATCTGACCTTCAATTCTGAATGATAGCTTTGCTGGATAAAGTAATCTTGGTTGTAGGTTCTTGGTATTCATCACTTTGAATATTTCTTGCCATTCCCTTCTGGCCTGCAAAGTTTCTGTTGAGAAATCAGCTGACAGTCGTATGGGTATTCCCTTGTAGGTAATTGAGTCTCTTTCTCTTGCTGCTTTTAAGATTCTCTTTTTGTCTTTTGCTCTTGGCATTTTAATTATGATGTGTCTTGGTGTGGTCCTCTTTGGATTCCTTTTGTTTGGGGTTCTCTGTGTTTCTTGGACCTGTAAGTCCATTTCTTTCACCAGGTGGGGGAAGTTTTCTGCCATTATTTCTTCAAATAGGTTTTCAATATCTTGCTGTCTCTCATCTTCTGGCACCCCTATAATTCTGATATTTGTACACTTGAAGGTGTCCCAGAGGCTCCTTACACTATTTTCGTATTTTCGGATTCTTTTTTCATTTTGCTTTTCCAGTTGGGTGTTTTTTGCTTCTTTGCATTTCAAATCTTTGACTTGATTCTTGCGCTCCTCTGGTCTGCTATTGGGTGTCTGTATAATATTCTTTATTTCAGTCCGTGTATGCTTAATTTCTAGTTGGTTCATTATCATAGCATCGAGGGTCTCATTAGTTTTCGTAAGGCTCTCATCAAGTTTATTGGCTGCTTCTAGCACATTATTGCAAGCCCTCAAAATTGTGTTTTTTAGCTCTATATCCTCCATTTCTGTCATGTTTTTTTGTCTCCGCATTTTTTATGCTTTCTTGGTGCACCCTCTTGTGGTCTTTGTGCGCAGTCTTGTTCTAGTTGAGCCTTCATTGTTGTAGTTAATACTAGAGGGATTTGACCATCAGGCCGACTGGCTGTGAGAATCAGCTGTGGGAAAACTTCTGTCCTCTGGAGAGGTGCTAATCAAGCCTTTGCCTGAGGCTATCCGGCAAATGGCTCTGCACAGGGCTTGGGCGGGGCGGGATCAACTGGGCGGGCAGAGGGAGCAGTTATGGCTGCTCTCAGTTCCATTCCCAGAGACTCTACTTCTCAGAACCCCAGCAAGGGCTGCAAACCTCAGAGAGAAAGCTGCCCTCACGTTTCAACTGATGCCAGACAATCCCGCTTCTCCCATTTAAGTCTGAGTCCCTAGAGACTCGCCCGGATTTGGAGCTCAGAGTCTGAGACTCCCTCCTGATTGAAAACGACAACCGGGCCCTCAGCCACCAGCCTGCTTTGCACGCGCACCTCCGCACCTTTATATTTTCCACACTGCGCCTCCTCTGAGCCTCGGTATGCTGTTGTCTTTCCTTCTAGTTGGAGAGTCTCTCCTCACACAGCCTTCCTGTGGTTATGGGTGATGTCCATTCCGTCTGATTTTTTCTTGGCTTAGTCCAATAACATTTTGAAAATGTGAAATAATGGAAATATAAGTGATCTAATTTGCATTTCTTTGATGGTTAAGTCCCAAATTTTTCACGTTCAAAGTTTTATATATTGTTAACAGTGCTTTTATAAAGAAATCATCCTATTTGTAAAACTTACCTATTCTTCTGTTCAGTTGTTATCCTTTTAAATGGATAACTTTATCGACACCTACTATTAAGACAGTAGAAAGAAATCTGCTAGTGCTTTATGTAATTAGTAAAAATATGGATGCCACAATGTAAAATTGCAAAAAAAAACACCCCACACTTTTATATTATACTAGAGGCCCGGTGCACAAAAATTTGTGCACTGGGTGGGGGGGGGTCCCCCAGCCCTGCCTGAGCCCTCTCCCAGTCTGGGACCCCTCGGGAGATAACGACCTACTGACTTAGGCCTGCTCCCGGGTGGCAGAGGGCAGGCCCAATCCCTAAGTGCAGCCCCTGGTCAGGCTCAGAGCAGGGCCGATTGGGGAGTTGGGGCGCTGTCCCCTGTCATGCACAGAGCAGGGCGGATCGGGAGGTTGCAATGCCAACCTCAGTCACGCTCAGGATAGACTGATTGGGGGGTGGGGCACTGCCCCCTGTTACACTCAAGGCAGGGTCAATGGGGAGTTTGCAGCGCCACCTCCTGTCACGCACAGAGCAGGGCCGATCAGGGGTTAGGGCGCTGCCCCTGTCACTCACAGAGCAGGGCCGATCAGGGGGTTGGGGCGTTGCCCCCTGTCACTAACAGAGCAGGGTCCATCAGAGGGGTTGGGGCACTGCCCCCTGTCACTCACAGAGCAGGGCCCATCAGGGGGTTGAGGAGCTCCCCCCTGTCACTCACAGAGTAGGGCCAATAGGGGAGCTGGGGCACCGCCCCCTGTCACACACAGAGCAGGGCGGATCAGGGGGTTGGGGCGCTGCACCCTGTCAAACACAGAGCAGGGCCAATCAGGGGGTTGGTGCGCTGCACCCTGTCACACACAGAGCCGCAGGGCAATCGGGGGATTGGGGAGCTCTCCCCCTAACAGGCACAGAGCAGGGCTGATCAAGGGGTTTGGGCACTGCCCCCTGTCACGCTGATCCCGGTGCTGGGAGCCTCGCTGCTACGCTGATCCCAGTGCCGGGAGCCTCGCTGCTCCGCTGATCCCGGTGCTGGGAGGCATATTACCCTTTTACTTTATAGGATAGAGGCCTGGTGCACGGGTGGGGACCGGCTGGTTTGCCCTGAAGGGTGTCCTGGATCAGGGTAGGGGTCCCCACTGGGGTGCCTGGCCAGGCTGGGTGAGGGGCTGAGGGCTGTTTTTCGGCTGGCAGTTGACTAAAAGCTCCCAACTGCTCCTTGTTTTCTTTTTTTTTTTTTTTATTCTGGGCCAGCTTTAGCTCTGACGCCTCGCTGCTGAAAACATGGATACAGTGTTGCAGTCCAAGGCTGAATGACAGACGGTTTTGTTTAGCTTCTTATTTGCAACATAGTAATAGTTAATTAGAGTTGCAGTTGAGAGGCCCGCAAGTGAGGCAGGGAACGTTGGAGTCTGCAGTCACTGGAGCAAGCAAGCCTCCCTGCTCGCTTCAGTGCATGGCTGCTGGCCGCCATCTTGGATGACAGTTAATTTGCATAAGGATATGCTGATTAGCCAATGGGAAGGGTAGCGGTCGTACGCTAATTACCATGTTTCTCTTTTATTAGTGTAGATGTGTTTAATTATATGTTATAACTTGTAGTACACTCTTTGAGCAGTATTGACAATGATGTTCTGGGTGTGGATATTTGTTTCATTTATCATATGTTCAAACATGTATAAAAAAACCTCCTCTATGCCTGACGGATATGGCTCAGTGGGTTGGAGCATCATTGTGTGCCCCGAAAGACTGCAGGTTCAACTCCTACCTCACATGCTGACAATGGAGCCCAACTGAGCCTGGAACCCAGGTAACCAGGCAGCCACATTCTGTCCCTGCCCCTCCCATCTCACTCGGATAGAGACATTGGAGAAGACAGCATGTTTTCGTGTTGTCTGCCCTTGTCCCAAGGCCGATGCCTCAAGAGAGGCAGCGATGAGAGTGTGTTTAGTCGTGGTCGCCGCCGGAGCCCCACTCAGAGGAGAGGACGCCTGTGGCCCTTTTCCCAGCGGGGTCAAGAGGTAACACAGGGAGGTTTGGTTTGGGCCAGGCCACCCCTCTGATCCCAACTGAGCAGCCCTATGTCCCTTCCCCCTGTGTTTGGGGGATAGGGGTTTAAGGGAGTGTTCACGTGGGGAGGGTCTGTCCAGAACAGGAACAGGCTGTGTTCGGGAGTCAGGACCAATCATGTTCACACCCCAGGTCAAGGCTAGCTGGGTGGACGTGGAGTGTGGGTGGCACCCTGTGCCCGAGGTCCGTCCTGAGCCCTGGAGCTGAGTCTCATCTCCTCTCGGTGGATGTCTGTGTAGACACAGGGCTGGCTGGACTCAATCCAGGAGCAGAAGGTCCAGTGGGCAGAAGCAGCAGTGACTAGGGCCAGGCTTGAGTCCTCCCAGTCAGCTGCCAGTCACTGTCATTGCAGACCTCAGGCCAGGCCAAGAAGAGGTCTCCGCTGGTCAAAGAGGAGCAGCAGCTGGTCCGTGAAGACCCCCGCCCCACGCCCAGCAGGGCCGGGCCGGTGAGCCACACCACTTCAGGCCAAAGCAGGCCTGAAGTGAGTGTGGCCACCTGGGCGTCTGGGGAACCAGGGCCCACGGGGGCAGGGAGAAGGCCTCCTCCAGCAGAGCCACCCAGGCGCCGCAGGCCTCCAACCCGGAAGCCGCTCCGTCCCAACTGGCGGATGGCCTTTGTCAGCCTGGCCCTGCAGTGCTGGGGCTATGGCCCTGGCAGCAGGCGCAGGCGCAGGCGCAGGCGAGAAGACCTGGAGCCTCAGGAGGCCGAGCCGAAGGGTGAGAAGGTGGGATGGTGGGGTGGAATGGGTGGGGAGGTCCATGTGAGCTGATGGGGAGGGATGGTTGCCAGACACACAGGGAGCACCCCAGAGCCTGGCCCGGGGCAAAGACTGGCCTCAGACCAGCCAGCTGCTGGACTTTGGGCGGGGGAGGACGTCCTGTGGTGGATCCTGGGCTCTAGCTGCGTGCTGGGTCTGGGGGGCACAAGGCAATACTGGCATGTGGCTGACTTTTTCTCCTCTCACAACTCCAGCACCAGCCCAGGGGTTAGGTGAGGCTCCTCCGGTAACACCGAGAGTCCCACCTGAGGAGCCAGAGGCAGAGCTGGGGGCGTGTGAACCTTCAGAGCCCTTGTCAGCGCCAGCCGCCTCTCCAGCTGCAGCGGCAGAGCCAGGGCCGGCCAGGGACAGAACTGAGGCACCAGCAGCAGAGGAAGAAGAACCCTCCCTGGGACCGGTGCAGGGTCCTGCCTCAGAAGAGGAGATGCCTGTGAAGGGACCCACTCCAGGGCCTTCTGGGGAAACGGCCCACGCTGTCCCAAGGGGAAAAATCACTTCCCCGGCACTCCTTGCTATCTCCATTTTCTTTTCTGTTCTTCTTTTGTTTTTATGTTCTCCATGGCGGACTTTCTTTTTCGATCTTTTTATTCCTTTAGAGTTTGGGGCGACTTTGGCTTCTCTTCTTTTCTTTGGTCTGGTGTTGGCCTTCATCATTCCTCGGTATAATCCCTTTTAAGTAATAAAATTATGGTTTTTTTATTTGAACCCGTGTCATTCCCGATCATGAAATACATTCCCGATGCTGATCAAGCATCACCACTCCCCTCGGAGAGGCAGTGCCCATACCAGCACATCTCAGAGATGCCCTAGGTCCCCAAATTGGAGCTCTACACTGTGAACTCTGGGGAGAGAGCACTGTTCCCATTAGACTGACAGGCTTCTTGTCTAGTGGGGATCGGGCCTGGGGACAACGTGAGGCAGCAGGGGGGTTAGCAGATTTACTAGGGGGCATGTCAAGAAAGAAAGAAAAAAATGGCATATGTATATATACACACATATATAGATAAATACGTAATCTCCTCAGAAAATCTTGAAACTCCATTCAGAGAGGAATATATATTGTTTCATTTCTAATGGCTAAGGTAACATATACACCATTCTAAAACATTTGGAAATTGTTTAGCAGCTTAAAGAATG
>NW_005874587.1:0-15094 GCF_000147115.1 Myotis lucifugus
CACCTGTTTCTTCTAGCTTCTTGCATACGTAGTTGAGTTTCTTCATCTGTTTCTTCTTGCTTCTTGAACATCCGGTGCATGTACTCTAGGAACCTTATTCTGAATTCTTTTTCCGTCATGTTGCATATCTCTGTCTCACTTAGCTGCTTTTCTGGCGAGTCCTCCTTTTCTTTCCTTTGGGGGTTTCTTTGTCTACCCATGTTTGATCTCACTGACATTACTAGTTGAATCGTTCAGTGGCTGGACCCTGGGTGGCAGTGGCTGCTCCCTGGGTGGCAGTGGCTCCTCGGTCTGTGGTTGCTCCTTGGGCGGTTGTGGTAGCAGCGGCTCCTCTGTTGATAGCAGGGCCTCTGATGGGTGCTGTTCACAGTTGTGGTGGCTCTTCTGGCTGGTGGAGGGAGGCTTCAGACGCAGCAACTGTTCCCCAGGCAGAGCGTGTGGTGATCAGGAGGCCGCTGTTGCTTGAATCTAGGGTGATGTTGACACGGAGACAGCGTTCAGTTGATCAGTAGCCTAGCCAGGTTCTCTAGCCAGGATCTCCAGCCAGGTTCTGTCTCCTGGAGCCTCCGGCGACCGAGGGCCACTCGGAGCTGGGCGGCGCGGTTGAATCACGGGTGAATCACTCCTTTCAGGGTCCTGGAGTTTTCTAGCGGAGGAGGCGGGGCAGGGGTGTGGATCCGTAGGGCCGCCCACCGCGGCTGCCGGCGACGACCAGGAGTTACCCAAACTTTTTAAACAGGGGGCCAGTTCACTGTCCCTCAGACCGTTGGAGGGCTGGACTATAGTTTAAAAAAAAACTATGAACAAATTCTTATGCACTCTGCACATGTCTTATTTTGAAGTAAAAAAAACAAAACGGAAACAAATACAATATTTATATTTGCATGTGGCCCGCGGGCCGTAGTTTGAGGACCCCTGTAGTCTATCCTCCACTCTCATTCTCCCTCATGGTTATAAACAAGCACATTTACTCACACAGGACAATACCAAATGCTAAATAAACATTTCTGAAATAGCAGCTTCCATCCTACATCAGAACTAAACAGGAGGTTGGAGAATTGAACTTCTTCCTCTCCTGAATTGAAGATGGTCAATTCCCCAGAGCAGATTTAACCTGATTTACCATTCAGTCCCCAGTAGAGATGCTGGAACACAGAGAGAATGGATGAGGCAGGCTAAAGTATTATGTATATGTATCAGCTTCCCTTGCAGCTAGATATGACCATATAAGTTCTGGCCAATTAGAGTTAAGCAGAGTGTGGTTAGGTAGCTCTGAGAAGTCTCCTTAAAAGGGAGAGCATGAGCCCCTCTCTATTCTTCCTTGCTGCTTACTAGGATTTGGACATTAGAGCTGGAGCTGGAGTAGCCATGTTAGAACCTGAGGTACTATACCAAGGACGGTAGATCAGCAAGCTAGAAGGAGCCTGGCTTACTGATGACTGTGGAGCTACCATATGAACTCTGGAGTGTTTACCTACGGACTATATGCTTAATGGGTGAGAGAAATAAACTATTTAATTAATCCACTATTTTCTTTCTGTTGCATGCAGCCAAACTTGATTGTAACACAATATTAAATCATCCCCTTACACATAGTAGAATCTGAACAAACATTTGTGGAAGGAAGGAAGGAAGGAAGGAAGGAAGGAAGGAAGGAAGGAAGGGAGGGAGGAAGGAAGGAAGGAAGAGAAGGAAGGGAGAAGGAGAGAAGGAAGGGAGGGAAGAAAGAAGGAAAGAAGGCATTGGTTGAGAATGAAAGTGCTATATATGATAAACATGAGAGCAAAAACCTATGAGAGTCCAAAACACAGAAAAATTGACCCCAGCTAAAGTAATCTGGAAAGTTCTTGAATTTGGATATGGTGACTTTTTTCATTACTTCCATAACTCTCTGTATGTATCACTTTGGTGTGTTACTAAGAGCTGGGAGGGGCCTTGGGCCATGTCCTGGTTCTTCTTCATTTTATAGATCTTCTCATTTTATAGATGAGGAACTGGAGACCAGGGAAGCTGAGTGATTGGCTCAGGGTCACCCAGTTGGTTAAGGACAGAGCCAGATTAGGGTCCAATTCTCTCACTTTCCAGGCCAGTGCTCTTTCCATTACAGGAAGCTGGAGCTCCCTGCTTGTGCTGCCTCCGGCCCCAGTCTTCTTCCAGTTTTCTAAGCCAACAAATCAGCTGCCATGAAGCCACTGAGAAATCTTACCAAGCGCTCCAGCCTCCCCCACCCAGAAATGGCTCCCCTGCCTGCCGCCTCCCCGGGGATTTCAGGGGTCTGTGGGTGTAGATAAATTTAAGTTCAGATAGTGACAGGGAACTGCGTGAATGTTCCTGGTGATGAACGCTCCTGCTGCTCACCCACCCCTGCCTGCCTCCCGCAGCGCAGCCGCAGACAGTACCAGGAGGCATCACCACGGGCGTCCAGGGCGCCGCCTCCTCCTGCCTGCTCACTCCGCAGCACCTGTCTTTGCCTCCCCATCATCTGGCATTTGTGGGACCAGTGCCAGTGACTGGGTGGTGAGTCAGGGGTGGAGCCCTCTTAGCTGTCTCTAAAAATATCTGCTTCTGTGTTTTGAATTCCTCTGGCATTTGTCATCCTCTCTGCTCATTTAGCGTCGAGTCCCGAAGTTTTAGGTTCATTTTGCAGCACCACACCATGTCTCTCCAACTAGATAGGAAACTCCTGGGGAAGCGAGCCTCTGTCACCGGGGTCGTTTTTCTCCTGCAGGGGTCTGCTCCCAGAGGTCAGCACCACACATTGGCTGGCAGGAGGCATGATCGAGTCTCCAAAAATTTAAAAATTCCCAGAATCGCAAACTGTCTCCATAACTCATATCTTGGAATTGTTGTGGCTCAGGCAGACTTGGCCTCAAGATACCCAAGTTGAAGAGAGAAGGGAGAAGCCAGGAATAAGTAGGCCCATGGCCAGATGAGGTCCCAGGCACGCCAGCAATTCAAGTAGGGGACCCTGGTAAAGTGGACGTCATCTTGGCTAGTACTGAAGTCATCCAAGGGGAAGGGGTCTCTAACCAAGAATGACAGGTGACTTTGATCTTGATGGCCAATGCTAATCCTCGAGAGTGGCGACCTGGAGAACTGTGTGGGAAAAGATCCCGGGGCTGCATCCAGGACAGTAGGAAGGATTGCCGGGCTCATTGGCACTGGTTGCATGGGCCCAGAGGAGGGAGAGAGCATGCCTTGGCCATTCTCCTCCGGACAGCGCTGGGAGTTTGGAGTTGGGTGGGTGGCAGAATTTGTGGTTCCAGGGGCTCCTTCTAGGAGGAGCAGAGCCTGTCCAGAAGTGAAGGTGAAGAAGAATGGTCTGGACTTCATGCCAGAGTGCGCTGGCCTCGTCCCGGCAGCTGGTCACGCAGTGGGCAGCTCAGGACAGCTCTCCTTTGGGACCCCGGAGCACTTATCCGGGAACAGAGACAGTGGTGTGCACGATCATGGAGACGAGGCAAAAGGAGACGGGCCAGGGGAAGACGTGGGCCTCTGGGTTCACCTCACATACCCCAGATGCTAAGCTCTTGGCAACCAGACCAGTTCCAGACCCCGCTCATTAGTGGAGCTGAACATTTTAGTATAATGGCAGCCTGTTCGGATTTGCATGTGAAGTCTGGGCCTCGGGGGGAAGCAGTGCTGCCAAGGACAGGAATGAATAGGCATTGGCATCCCGTTGGCATCTGTAACTAGATAAGTACAATGGCCTCCCAGCCACTAGGTTTATTCCACTCCAGTTCCTTATCACTAAAGCTGCCAGAATGTTCTGTCTAAAACATACCTTATTTCCTGATCGCTCTTTTTTAAGATTCTTCAATGAATCTTCTCCATCTACAGGATAAAACCTAAGATTCCTAGAGGGGCATAATGGAGCCTCCATAGTATATACCCCTCTATCTATCTCTCTGGCCTGAGAAGCGTGTCCTTGTTTTCCTGGGGGCTTTGGGCCGTGCTGGCTAGTCTTTGCTAACAGAGTGGGTTATGGTTGGGCGGCTTTGGGTCACACCGTGAGAGCTCAACCTCTACAGAGGCCGGAGACTAAAGTCAGCCATGGAGGTAGGTCAGCCATGTCTATGTGATTAAGCACCAAAAAACCCTCTGGAGACCAAGTTCAGGTCCACTTCACTGGTTGGCAATATTCGATGCATGTTGTCCCATTGTTGCCGGGAGAAATTGGTACTGTTTGCTGTCCACGGAGGAGACATCAGGAGAGAACATCTGGAACCTGAGCTTGGTGCCTCCCTGTGTGCCTCTCCCCTGGGCCGATTTTAAGCTGTAATAAATGTAACTGTGAGTGTAATGGCTTTGCTGAATTCTGTGAGTCCATCTAGCAAATTATTCAAACTGAAGGTGGTTTGGGGGCCCCCTGAACAGAGGATAGAATTGGGGAGTCTTGAATTTGCAGTGTTGCACTCTAATAAACACTGCAGCAAGGAACAACCTTATTCATACATGTTTGGACAGTGATGTGTTTCTTCAGAATAAATACCTAGAAGTTACTGAATCATTGTTTTTAACATTTTCAATTATGATAACACTACACTGCCCTGTGCCCCAAAATAGTCCACCCAATTTATACTGCCTCCTACAGGTTGAGAAAATATTTTTCTCATGTTACCAATCCTTTTTTCCCAATCTAGTAGGTGGTTGTTGGTTTTTGTGTGTGTGTTTTTTTCTGAAAAGATAATCCACAAAATAACATCTATTGTGTTGATTTGCATTTTAAAAATTATCAGTGAGGTTGAGTATCTTTTCATGTTGTTTTTTGATCATTTATATTCCTTCGGTGAATTTTTTATTCTTGTTCTTGTTCTGTTTCTCTACTGCATTTCCATTTTTATCTTATTCACTGGTAAAAACTCTGCATATATCAGAGATCTTAACCTTTTGACCCGAAATGTTTAAAATCGGAAGTCATACTAGCCTTTGGAGTCTGGTCTTTTCAAATGGTGAAGGGGCATTTCTGCATGGGTGAAAGGGACAAACACAAATCCCCCAAAGTAAAACTGTGTCCATGTTTTGTGTTGCCCAGTAGGGTTTAAATATACTGACAAGCCCGGCCAGTGTTGCTCAGTGGTTGCTCATTAACCCCTGAACCAGGAGGTCATGGTTAGATTCTGGTTGGGCACGTGCCTGGGTTTCCAGCCCCATCCCCAGTAGGGGGCGTACAAGAGGCAGCCGATTGATGTTTCTCTCTCACCACTGTTTCTATCTCTCTCTCCTTCTCCCTTCCTTTATGAAATCAATAAAAACATATACTTTTAAAAAACATTGGTTATGCTGACAAGAAAAGTCAATTGTTCTGCCTGAGTTTAGGGATAAATAATTTCATGTCAAATGGTAATTGAACGACTGAATTATTACAGCAAAAATGAGGTCAAACCACAAAGCTTTATTGTGGTTTCATCTAAATTCATCACATCAAACTCACAGTAAGTTGTCTTTTATAATGAAGATACTGTTTAAGTCATGTTTTCTGGTCATAGAGTAAGATTTGTGCTAGACCATTCGCAGTGTCTGGAGGCCAGGACCGCCTGAAGCCTGAGGGTGTGGGGGAGCAGAGCAGCCTGGGCCTGTGCTTTTAAGGGCCCACAGATCACACACACAATCAAAATTGTGTGCCTCAGTCGCTCAACTTACAGTCATTTAAAAGATGTAGCGTTACCCATTCAGGAGTGGCAGTGAGGGGTGATAACACAAAACGTGGGAGTTTTCAAACACCAACAACCAATTCTCCAAGACCAAACAGATGCCCAACAATTCAGTTCGATTCTGACACTAACTATCCTGAGTTAGTGCAGACCTCGCAGGTTAAGAGCTCATCCCACAAGACTGCCCCCACTTCAGTCACAAGTCCCAGGGGCCACCTGCCCTTCTGGCTGACGAGCTTCTAATTCAGGAGTTCTAACAACGCCCTTCTCAGGTTCTGTAATTTGCTAGAGCAACTCATAGCATTCAGAAAAGCCCTTTCCTTGCTATTGTGGGATTATGATTAAGGGTACAACTCAGGAATAACCCAATGGAAGAGACGCATAGGGCAAGGTATGGGCAGAGGGGCAGAGCTTCCATGCCCTCTTCAAGCACATCACCCAACATCTCAATGTGTTCACCAACCCAGAAGCTTCTTGAACCCCACCATTTAGGGATTTTTATGGCGGTTTCATTACAGAGTCATGGTTGATTAAATCATTGGCCACTGGTGATTCATCTCAATCTGCTCCCTGGAAGTTGGGGGATGGAACTAAAAGTTTCAATGCTCTAATCATGGCCTGATCGTTCTGGCAACCAGCCCCTATCCTGCAGTGTCTGGCACCCCATCCACACTCCATCTCAGGAGCCATCTCATTAGTATACAAAAGACAGTGAATTCCAAGGCTTTTAGGAGCTCTGTGCCAGGAACTGGGGACAAAGACCAAATATTTATTTTTATTACACCACACACATATTATTCAGTTGCAGGATTATGAAGGTATTATTTGTCAAGGCAGAAACAGTACGTATCTCATTTAACAATTTGTTAGCTGGCTTATAATTTTAATATGTTTAGACATTTGGTCATGTGGGCCACCATTCCTAACCTGTCCTAGGGCCACAGATGTGAGGGGCGAGCCTGCCTGAGGCGCTTGGTCTCAGCTGGTTGGCCAGGTTAAGGGGAGTGAATTTGAGCCCAGTGACTTCCAAGGATGGTTGAAGCTTTAAATTGGAACATGGGGACATCAGAAAGTAGTGGCCAAGTAGCTTCAGAGTCAGAGAATCTGATTTCTGTCCTAGCTTTGCCACTTGCATGTTCTATAACCTTGGTCAAATTGTTTTGCCTCTCTGAGCTTCAAGTTTCTCACCTGTAAAATGGAGATATTATCACCTCACTGGGATGGCGCCATGTCCTCCAACCCAGTGTGTCCCTTCAGAGGGAAGAAGGGCACCCGGGGCCAGAGGTCCTGGTTTGGACAGGTCATGGGAACCAGAGGTGTCCTTTAATGATGACAACATCCACCTTTATAGATAAACTAGAGACCTGGTATATGAATTCATGCATGGGTGGGGGCTGACCGGCCCCCCTCCCCCGGCATGGGGGCCATCGGGGCCGGGCCAGTGGGGGGAAGGGGATTGGGAGGTTGGCCGGCTGGCCCCATCCCCAATCAGGATGGGGGGAGCGATCGGAGGCAGGGCTGGCCAGGGGGAGGGGCCAGGGGAGGTTGGGTGGGGCTGATCAGGGCCCCCATTGGGCCGGTTGGCTGCCACAGTGAGCGTCATAGCAACCAGTCGTTCTGGTGTTCCGCCGTTCTGGTCGCTCGGCTTTTATATATATAGATGTCTATCAAGAATGCTGTACAGAGAAGACTCTGGGAGAAAAAAATGACATTATTCCTCATGATAGAAGACCATTTTATTACATATAAATGTTCAAAGCACCAAAAAGCTCAGGAAATATAATAAGCATATCAAAAATTTTCTGCACTTGAAAAATCTCCCCTTTTAAGCCTGGAAGTAGAAAAAAGCTGAGCTGGGAGGAACTGACACTGCTTTGTAAAGCTTTCTTAAAATGGCCCAGTGAGGGGCGTCTGGACGGAGGCAGGGAGAGCCGGATGATGTCACTGCCTTCCTGGGCAGGATGTGGGCAAGTCCCACCACCTCCTTAGACTGCAGTTTCTTTTCTTGTAAAATAACCATTTCAAACTAAATCATCTCTAGGGAGTCCTATAACCATAGGAAGTTCCGTGCCAAGTTATATCAACCACCAGCATCTTCCAACCTTATGAGTACCTTGCTGATAATAATACTTGAGAGAGTGCAGTGAGCCTTTTTCCATTTCACTTAGCATCCTAGCCTGCCTGAAAATTACATCTACCAAAGCCAGGGATCCAGAAGCCCAGGGAATTAACATGGATTGGCATTGCCAACATTCTCCATCAAATCCTATTTCATTTTCCATCTTGGAGACAAATATTTTTCAACTTCTTATTTCTGAGTTGTCTTTAATCTTTGACATGCCTCTGGGTGAGCATACTGCGTGGCTTACACTCTTTTCCAGATCGTTAAATGAAAAACAGTTGGGCCAAAGAATAATTCTTCCAGCACGCTGTGGGATGCCACCAACCAAGCCACCACCTGGCCTTTTGCCCTGAGTGTGGCCTTTCAGGCAGGGGTTCTGTTTGGAATTGACCGATTCTGAATGTCAAGTCTCAGTGTTTTGACCTTTGTATTTTTTTCTGACTGCTTTCCTGTTTTCATTAGAAACTATAATTCATACCTTTTTTTAAGAAATATATTTTTATTGATTTCAGAGAGGAAGGGAGAGGGGGAGAGAGATAGAAACATCAATGATGAGAATCATTGATCGGCTGCCTTCTGCATGTCCCTCACCAGGGATTAAGCCGGGCATGTGCCCTGACTGGGAATCGAACCGTAGTTCATACGTCAATGCTCAACCACTGTACCACGCCAGCCGGGCTATAATTCATATCTTCAATCTACATCCTAGAAACCCTTCTCACTTGTAGGTGAGTCAGCTTAAATCTGAAAGATAGTGACGTTGATAATGGTGACATGACATTTACTGAGGATTTATCATGCACACACCACACTATGCTAGGTTAATACCAGACCCAGCTCTGGTATTAACCTAGATGACCTTGGGCAAAAGACTTCATTCATATCCTAGAGCCTCAGTTTACCTATCTGTAAGATGGGGCAACTGATCTAAGGTGAGCACTACTGACATTTTAGTCCGGATGATTCTCCTTGGGCAGAACTGCTCGTGTATGACAGGATGTCTGATGCCCCTGAACCCCTGGGCTCTAACTGCCAGCTATACAGCCCCCACCCTCAGTTATTATGATTCTAGTTGATAAACATTAGGAGAAAGGGTTTTTGTCTCCAGGCTATTCCTCACCCCAAGTATTTGAGGTGTGCTGGGTCAACAAGAGCTTTATCAAGAAAGACCCACCTGGTGGCCAGGTGTGCTGGAGTATTCCGTGTTTTAATGTTGGTCCCTTGTTCCTCCCTAATGCCCATAGTTGTAGAGAGCATGACTGAAGCCATGTGCGCCCCAGGTAAAAGGATCTTGGCGACAGCCAGCTCTTTCTTCCCACCTGGCTGAACACCCTCTCCTGAGGTAATGAGCTTGCTGCTTCTCCACCTCCTCCAGCAGGCTTGCGATTTCTAACCTGTGTCTCTTCTTCGCTGTCAAGTAAAGTTCAGAGACTGAGACTTTCGGGTTCCTTACCATAGATGAATACAAATTACGGAAAATTCAGAAATGCCCAAAATGTCTCCCCTGTGGCCCAGGAGGCCAGCATTTCCTGTATCCAAACTGGTCGCTATGGCATTGGCCTTGACAGCTAACAGCCTCCCTGCGGGCGCTCTCCCAGCCACCAGCAGCTGTCAGAATTTGGGCTGCAAAGGGCACCCCTTTGCTGTTAATTGAAGGAAGTGGCATGCTGTGTTTAAGGGACTCGAATGCCTGTGTCTGCTTATGAAGCATGAAAAAGCGGCGACTCTCTAAGAATCTCCTTGGAAAGCAGCTGCTCTTGCTCTGGGCCCGGCCCTCAGCTCACTAATAGTGGCTGCTCCTGGCCTGTGGCTGTGCTCCGTCAACACCTGGGATGTGCAGGTGCTGGTTTCATCTTTTAAAATCCCTTCTTCTAGCTCGGGCTTCGGAACGCATCCTATCGCAGGAAATGCTGGTCACATTTGACCTTATGACCCTTCCTTCTGAGGACCTGGTGGCTGGAATTAACCTGCACTAATGGGGAGCTACACCCAGTGTGCAGGGAGAGGGCGTTTCAATTGGCTCCACTGTGCTCGGACCTGCAGCCCCAAGGGTTTTCTCCCCAGGGGTGATGGACAAGAGGAGTCCACCCCGAGGTGAGTGACAGGAAGCTGGCTGGCCGGGAACCAGGGCCTCGGCCGCTCCCAGGCTGCCAGGCACAGGCCAGGCACAGAGGCACTGACTGAGCTAAGGCATGTGGGAACGCAGCACCATTGGCTGCTCCTGACAGTGTTACCACTCAGTTGAAATATTAAATACTCGGCTGTGGAGATTCGATATTAAAGCGCCTCCCCTGAGCATGTCCTCGGTGCAGGAAATAGAAGCGTTTTTCATTCTCACTATCTTCAGCTGTTGCAATGTCACCAGGTTCTGTTCTTTATTTCTTCAGAAAGTTTCCAGTCTCTCCTTTCTTTTCCCAGCACCGAGCACCTCCCTGATCCAAACCCTCATTGACACACACTCCGATTACTGTTGGAAACGCTGGGATCAAAACAAAATAAAGAGGGGTAGTAAGCGCTCCTCTGACAAGCCCCCAACAAAGAGCATTCAGTCAGCTGATCACTGCTGTAGAACAAGTCAAAAGCTCTGGTTGTTGCCCTGGCCCGAGGGTTCGGTTGGATGGACGTGGTCCCCTACACCGAAAAGGTTACCATTTCTAACGGGTCAGGGCACATACCTAGGTTGCAGTTCAATCCCCAGTCAGGGCATGTGCGGGAGGCAACCGATCAATGTTTTACTCTCACATCGATGTTTCTCTCTCTCTCTCTCTAAAAAATCAATGAATGTATCCTCCGGTGAGAATTAAAAAATAAAAATAATAACAGAAAATAAACCCAGGAAGAAGATGTACACACCAAAACATATGCAAGATATTGCTAGTTTTTATTTTCAAAAACTTGCAGCATATGGGTCTAGATTAAGGAGAGAGGCAAATATTGTAGACCAGGCTGACCTGACTGCTATTGTGTGTACCGGAAACTCTGAATCCAGTGTGCCAGGTTGAGCAGCTGGACGTGATTTTAGCTGTGTTTTCAATTAGCTGACGGATACCTGGGCTCAGGGGTGGCCTAACTGCAAGATGTTGAGATGCCAGAAATTCGCTGGCATAACTGTAGGCTAGTGCGGCTCAAACGTTAATGTGCATATGAATAGCGTGGAGGTCTCGTTAAAATTCTGATTCCATAAGGTCTGGGGTAGTGTCCAAGATTCTGAATTTCTAACAAGCTCCCGGGTGATGCCAGTATTCTTGATCCCCACACACTTTGAACAGTAGGGATGTAGAGATAGGGTCCTAGAGAATTAGGATCTCCAGAATATTCTGTATGTTATGTAGGTGCCAGTGGAATGACACACAGGCCAGAGGACAATGCAGAAGGGAATTCCTCCTAAAAAAGGCAGAACTTGAACCTATGCCTCTCATTGTCTACTTTGGCCTGACTATGGCCAGGGTATGGACCTGTAAAGTAGGCTCTGCCAATTAGACACACCAGAGTGGGTACTACTCCGAAGCTAATGACAACGAATGGGAATCTGCCCTAACCAGTTTGGTTCAGTGGATAGAGCGTCAGCCTGTGGAATGAAGGGTCCCAGGTTCGATTCTGGTCAAGGGCATGTACCTTGGTTGCGGGCACATCTCCAATAGGGGGTGTGCAGGAGGCAGCTGATTGATGTTTCTTTCTCATCGATGTTTCTAACTCTCTATCCCTCTCCCTTCCTCTCTGTAAAAAATCAATAAAATATATTTTTCTAAAAAAAAAAAAAAAAAGAATGGGAATCCATTCTAGTGAAGGTGGTGGCAGTAGGAGTGGCTGTGTCCAGTTTCCAGTGGTTACATCACTGTCCCCTGCCCAGCATTGATGATACCACTGATACCTGTGTAAGTGGTGTCTATGTGGCATAAATGCCATGGAATCATTTAGGCTATTGTTGCTTCTATAGCACTCTAGGATACTCTGTGAGCTACCCAATCTTTTAATAAACTGCTTTTCAGCAAAAGTTGGCCAGAATTGATCTCTATTATTTTCATATTAGATATTTACTCCCTCATATCATGACACTTCTTCTTGCTACATGTTTTCTTCCATCTGCCTGAAGCATGCTTTCTTCTCACTTCATTCAGTTATTTCCTGTTCAGTAAATATTGGGAAATATTTAATTAAGGAAGCCTTTTCTGATTCACCATTAAATATTCTCAAAGTAACACTTACCTCTCGCTCCCATTATTCATCACCTTTGCCTGGCTCTTTGGTTAATATGCATATCCCTCTAGACTCCCCAAGAGCAAGGACCATAGCTGTTTGAGTCAAACTGTATTTCCAGGGACTAGTCCTTTGCCTGAGGCTAAGAAGCGCACAATAGGCATTTGTTGAATGAATAAATTAAAGAAACTGAAAACACTTCTCCAACTATTCAAGGGGTTACCATGAATAAAATGGGCAGATATGTAAAGCAGAAAGCAGGATTTTTGGCCTAGGGAAGTAGGTCGGTAGAAAATCATTCCATGCCTCCCAGCTTTTCTTCCTCCATTTCCCCAACTCAGCTGCCACCTTCCTCTCTAGGGTATTTTATAAATCCTCCAAACACAGTGGATGCCACATCCTGACGCCACGAAACTGTGGAAAACTTGAGTTATTCTGCATCTTCTATAACCAAAACTAAATTGAAAAAGACTTCTCCATTTCGTTCTTCCTGCTGGTTCCGCTCATCCTGCCCCTGATTCCTGCGCGGGCTCCCTAAGCTAAGAAGTGCCTTTGTGTTTGGAGGCTCCTCCATACAGCGTAGGCTTGGACTTTTCCCTTCCCCTCACTGATACGCGTCTTCGGTCCCACTCCTTGTTCTCTGCTTGCAGCACCAATTAGGAGCATATGTGACTGGGTATATATAGTTACAGGAGGATTTACAAGGGAAGGCGGTCCCCGCGGAACGCATGAGCGCACACAGGGGGAACCTGCAGGTTGGCACAGTCCCATCCGCCCACACACCGCTTCCTTCCCAGAGATGTTGCCATGGCATTTCTCCCCCAACGAGGAGGACTCCCCGCCTGCATCTATTGTTCTTCGCCAGCACCTGCAAGGCCTGCTGACATGCCAGGGCCCCTCACTCGTGCCCTAACCGAACACAGTGCCACCAGGTGAGAGCGAGGACTCGTCAAAGGCTGCAGGGGGGACACTTCCCATTCAGAGGATTTTAATGGCTCAACTGTGTTCATTCACTTCATCCCCTTGGTTAACTCAAAAGTGGCAGGCAGCTTTAAAAAAAATCTGCTAGCTCTAACTGGTTTGGCTCAGTGGATAGAGCGTCAGCCTGCGGACTCAAGGGTCCCAGGTTCGATTCCCGTCAAGGGCATGTACCTTGGTTGTGAGCACATCCCCAGTAGGGGGTGTGTAGGAGGCAGCTGAATCGATGTTTCTCTCTCATCAATGTTTCTAACTCTCTCTCCCTTCCTCTCTGTAAAGAATCAATAAAATATATTTTTTTTTAAATCTGCTAATTTCTAGCTCTCTGTTCCGTTTCATTTTGAAGGCTACGATTAGGCAGAAAGTCTAGGTTACCTTTGCAAGAAGGCAGCTGAGTCCAAATCGCGTTTTATGTAACTCACCCTAATTAGACTGCAAACGTGGCTGGAGTGAGCACTGAAGTCTTCCCTCCCTTGGCGGCTGAAATCAGAGACGTCACTCCTTTTCCTGTCGCAAACACCAGACATGCAACGTTCTGTAAATTATTCTTGCTCCTAGTGTAGGAGGAAAGATAGAATAAAAGGGAGTCGTTTGTGCGGTAAAGAGCAACCTCGCAGCACTGAGACCTCACTCGTCGAGGCTAATCCTAACTCCGTTCCTCTATCCCAGAAAACCAGGGAGCACACGTGGGCCTCCCCCACCCTTACAGATCCAGGGAGCACCCATGGGCCTCCCCCACCCTTACAGATCCAGGGAGCTCCCATGGGCCTCCCCCACCCTTATAGATCCAGGGAGCACCCATGGGCCTCCCCCACCCTTACAGATCCAGGGAGCACCCATGGGCCTCCCCCACCCTTACAGATCCAGGGAGCTCCTGGCTAAAAGCTGAGGGTCCATCCCCACGATGGCGTCATAAGATGGTTGGGTTTCAGCCTCCCCGAGAGGCTGTGCTGGAGTTTTATGAGCGTGTGGGTTTCCCTTTTGCATCCACTTCATCTGTGATATTTATTGGCTGCTGTAGGTCAAGCCAGGACCTTGCTGAACTGAGACCTAAAAACAGCAATTTAATCAGTCCTGCTTCCAGGAACACAAACACACTTTTCACTTTTCTTTTTCGGGGGGGAGGGGGGGGGATTTATTTTCATTAAAACAGGAGAGTGTATTGACTTTGAGCTGGTAGATGGAGTTCTAGTCACAGCTGCATCCACTTTCTAGCTGAGTACTTTCGCCGATCTACTTTCTTTCTCGTTTGCAAAGTTAGAGCTGGATTAGGTAGTCTCTAAATATTGGAAATCAGAATGGAATTCTGTGAGGCCAAACCTAATAAACGTAGCCTATTTTAGTGAAACGGGCACTCATCAGAGACACGACTTCAGGAAAAGAGTCAATAGTAGAGATGACAGGATGTCCTTTGCCGGGCAGCAGGTCAGACATTTTCAGTGACGACTGGCTTTGTGCCAGGCACTTTCATACGTGGTTTGGGCTCAGCTTGTTTTCCTGGTGGCCCCAGGAAAAGGACTCTGAGGCCCTTATTCCTGTTAAGCTGTGCAGGCCAGGCCTCTCTAGGAAGTCTTACTGTGGATGGGCTCTAAGTCTAGTATGTACTTTGCAGAGGAGTCTCTGAGGTCAAGTGCCTTTCCTCTGGCCCTTGCTTTCAGCTGGGCTCAAGTGTGCAGTAGCCTGCCTTCCTGAGGCTAGCTGGCCTTGGGACCCGTTCAGTGGGGATTTTAAAAAGTATTTAACAACTGATAAGGCCCATGATCTCATCAACCAGAATGACTACTGACCATGTTGTTGGTCTGACCCGTGCAAATAGCTGAAGGTCAGCCCTGAGTTAATGCTAACCTCATGCAGCACAATGCCACAGGGCCTTTGCATATGCTGTCCAACCTGGCTGGTCTCTCCCCTCTTCACCAAACCAGTGCCTTCTGACTCACTCAGATGAGCTGAATACAATCAACCCATGCAATTAAAAGGACACAAACTGCATGATTCCATTTATATGACATTATGGAAAAGACAAAACCATGGGGACAGAAAATAGACCAGGGGCTGGGGACGAGGGAAGGGGATCGACTACAAAGGGGCAGGAGGAAAGTTTGTGGGGTGATAGAAGTGTTTTCTATCTTGATTATGGTGGAGG